>NW_026725731.1:0-51971 GCF_029784015.1 Lycium ferocissimum
AAAAGGGAAATTTCCTTTTGGTTTTAAATTTATTCCTTGGTTATGATACTATTTTCTAAAGATTTCAAGCATATGAACTAACGTCTATGATGTTCGTGATCTCGTTTCATGTTTTCTTTTAATATTATTTTCCGTTGATAGTTCCTATTAATTATCGTTCTTTAAAAATGAGACATATGTATATGAAATATGTACATGTACATGGGGTGGGGGAAGGGATACTTGGAAATTGGGAAGAAACTATGTTTCATTGCCACACAGTCGGTACACTTATCATCCGGACGCGGGATGCAGACGCGGGATTTATGGGCGAGCGATGTATTCGGTGCTATGTGGGCGAGCCGACGCTGTTCGGTGCTATGATACTGTGACACACTATGCTATCTTTATGATCTTTATGACACACTATCTTTATCTTTATGATACTATGACACACTATGCTATGCTATGATACTATGACACACTATCTTTATGCTATGATACTATGACACACTATGCTATGCTATGATACTATGACACACTATCTATGCTATGATACTATGACACACTATGCTATGCTATGATACTATGATACACTATGCTATGCTATGGTCCTATGATACACTATGACACGCTATGATCCTATGATATACTATGATACTATGATTTAACTTGATATGATATAAATTCTATTTTCTATGTCTATGAAAAAATACTCTCTTTTCTAAAGAGGAAAAACAAGCATGTATGTGGTATCCGCCTCCGAGAGGCATCCCTATGTACGGAGTTTACCTCTTGATCTTATGATAGGTTCTATATTCCCGTACGGTTGATATTCATATGTTCATTTCTTACTATGTTACTATTCACGCCTTACATACTCGGTACATTGCTCGTACTTGCCCCTCTTCGGTGCGTTCGTACCGCGCGGTACACCCAAGTGGTAGAAGACATTAGTAGAAGGTGTTCCGGCGAGCTTGGCGAGCTCCGTTTTTCTCGGAGTGTTGCCGAGTCGGTGTACACGTGTGCTACGGTATCAGGCTATGTTAGAGACTTTGCGAACGAGTCATGTATATAAGATGTCGTGTGAGCGGCTCTACAAGCCGTCGTATTGTATATATGATATTACGGATTTTGTACGGTTGCAAGTTGTACTGATTTGAAAGATATACCGTATGTTTTGAAAAAAAAAAAATTTCATTACGCATTTATGGCGGTTAGGGGCCCATTATGACTACGAGTACTATGACAGTCAGAGGGTTCGCTCGGCCCTAAGTAAGGGCCGGGTGCCCATCACACCCTATCGGAAATTGGGGTGTGACAGTATTGTTGTTGTCCCTATGGAAATTGGTGGTTTCGGGTTCTATGGTATGTTGGGCGGATTGCTTGGAATGTTCTTAAATCTTGTTTGAATGGTCGCGGATTAGTAATTGAACATGTGAGCATTGGTATTGAATTGATCGTATGTAGTTTATTTGAATATAAATGAATTATTGTCGAATTGTGTAGAAAGGAATTATTAACGTTAGAATGCGTTTTGAATCACTTATGGATGTTGTTAGTACGGTTGTTGGTATGGTTGTTGTTGATTTTGCCGATTTGAATTCTCGGGGTTGTTGAGTGTATAGGGGAGATCTTTTTTGCCCAAATTTCTGTAAATAAGTGATGGTTTGGAATTGAGTTCTTCGGTGTTTATGACTAATGGTTGATGCCTAATGACGTTGTTGTAGATTGTTGGAAGCCCGAGACTTAAGCTTGACTAGCGTAGGAAGCGAACTAAGGTATGTAAGCTCAACCTTTCCTTCTTTGGCATGTCTTAGTTGAAAGTAAGTTATGACACGCCTCGAGGGGTAACTTATTCTTGTGATCGGGCATGTTTGTGATCCTTATTTGTTTCTTGATATCGTATTCGTAATCGGTCGAATTATGGCTCTTATGTCTTTTGCATGATTAAATTTCAAAAGTTGCATAAAGGCTTTTGTTTTTCAAAAGAATTTTGTTTCTAAACGATTAAGAAACTACGAACGTCGTAACTTTCATAGAAGGGCTCGGATCGCTTCGATATGTTCGTGGAAAGTCCTAAAGTGAATAAGGTTCGTAACTTTCATGGCGGGCCATGATTGGATATGGACTATGGCTCCCTACGGTCACGTGACTTTCTATGTTTGGTTCTAAACGATCTATTTTCAAAAGAACTTAATATGACTATTTTCAACCCGGATTATGATTATATGTATCTATTGAGTACGAAATGATGATTCGTATACTTATAATTAGATACGTTGCTATGATTTCTAAAATTCCGTTTGATATGTTTCCGAGTAACGTCGAAAGACATTTGATATAACTTTTGTCCGGACATTTTCAAACGACGATTCGTTCAGCTTACTTCGTTGAGTCCCTCGAAAATGATTTATATATATGGTTTCTGACTACTCTGATCGTGCCAAGCTCGATATGTCTTTCGCGGTCCCGGGCCAGGGACACGTATTCGTGCACATTCCTTTGCATTATTCCCGAGTCCCTCACTAGAGGGGCGGGACACGATATATATATATATATATATATATATGATGATATGGGGGTGGCGGCCAGGATGGCATATGATGATTCTATTCACCGAGTCCCTCACTAGAGGGCCGGGACACGCTATATATATATATACATGATGACATGATTTTACTTACCGAGTCCCTCACTAGAGGGCCGGGGCACGCTATATGTTTTTTTTACGATGATTTTATAACATTGACATGCATAATATGTGTTTTCAAATGCAAGTCTTATGATTTTCTATACTCTTTACTTCAGTATGATCCCGCTTACTGTATTTCATGTTTTACATACTCAGTACATATTAAAATCTTGACCCCTTCTTCGAAGCTGCGTTTCATCGGTACACCAGAGATAGTGAAGATATTAGTAGAAGATGTTCAAGGATTGGCGAACTCCATCCCTTCAGTCTTTGCCGAGTCGGAGTATATATTTGTTATGGTATCTTGAGTTATGTTAGAGACTTTGCAGACAGTGTCATGTATGTTATGTCAGTCTTGTAAGCGGCCCCATAAGCCGATGTATCATTATGTATTACGTTATAGATTTCATACGATTACAGATTTTATTTGATTTGAAAAAAATGAAAAGCATGTTTGATTTCCGAAAAACTTTCATTATGTATTTATGTTATGATTTAAGGGCCCAGTACGATTATGAGTGTCACGAGAGTCAGCGGGTTCGCTCAGCCCTACGTAAGGGTCGGGTACCCATCACACCCTATCGTATTAAGGGTGTGACACTGATGTACCATGTTTCTATACGTAGTTCGTTATTGTGTCTTCATATTCCATTTTGGTTATTAAGAATCTATCCGTAATTCCATGAAAAACCCATCGCTTGCACTCCATGGGTTCTTACATGCAAGTTATTAAGTACTATGTTTATTTTCATGAAACACTCTACATGTTTACACATTTTCATGCAAGTATATTATGTAACTACATCCATGTCACGACCCAACCCCATGGGCCGTGAGTAGTGCCCGAGCTGGACACTCGTATACATACCTGTTAGATATAGTCAGATTGAAACTAAGGACAATATGGAAACTTGCAAAAATAAGACATCTTATCAGAACGCCATATGTCATAATAAACCCATCTCCTGAGGAGTCACAGCGAACCAAAAGATAACACAATACGCAAGCCGACAAGGCTGCCACTACGTACGGGAACATCCCAAAACAATTCATATCGATACAGCTGAACAACCCCTATATACAACCCACACATATGTCTACAGACATCTAAGAGTATTAATAGTGAAATATGACGGGACAGGGCCCCGCCGTACCCCTGGATAAACATAAGTCTATATCAAAAGATCTGTACCAAAATAAGCTAGGCTTCGGAACAATGGAGCTCTCAAACTTGATGTAGAAATCCTAGGGTGGAGGATCACCAAATCGAGTATCTGTGCACTGCGGGCATGAAACGCCCCCGAAGAAAGGGGGTCGATGCGAGATATGTGCGAGTATATAAAACATGAAATACAATAAAGAGGATCATAGACCGAAATAGAGATTACGGAGACAAGTATAACAATCAAGAAAACACGCATGCACACATTCCTTATGAAATGAAAATCATGCATAGCTATATCTATACCATATCCGGCCCGTTATGGACTCGGTGAATAAGTATACGGTGAATAAGTCGTATACATGTATACCACATGCCCCCGTCATGGGACTCGGTGCCATCATCACATCATCATATCATATATATATATATATATATATATATATATATATATATATATATATATATATATATATATATATACGTACCCAGCCCTACTAGTGAGGGACTCGGTGAATAATGCGGTGGCTGTGCACGAAAACATACCCGGCCGGGACTCGGTGAAAGATATAATAACAGCATGCACGAGCAGAGTAGTGAGCAACCATATGCAAACTAAATCATCATCTGAGACTCAATAGAATAAGTAGAATGAACTAACACTTGAGTATCAAAGACGACAGTCATGTCAAGTATCCCTCGAATGTCACTATGGAGTATATCAAATAGAACTTCAGGAATCATAGACACGTATCAAGACAATATGAAATAGCTTATGGAAATCAAGAACATTAACCATCCTAGTATCTCTAAGAAAAGGAGCTTATACATTCTCTGTTTGTTCCATATAGATCATGCCAAAAGAAAGAAAGGATAGCTTTACATACCTTCAACGCTTATCCGTGATACAGCACGTATACGCTGCCCGAGTATCTCAACCTATATTAAGACGTTAAGAACTATAGCTAAGCTACGGAAAGGTCTAAAACGTATTTCAATGTTAGTGGCTTATTTCTAGAAAATTGGGCGGCATTTCTCCTATATTGTTCATTTCCCTCTCATTCAAGCCGACTATAAAACAACCATGTCAACATCAACAACCACACGTCCAAGTACTATATCAGGACTAGCCAAAACAAGATTCAAGAATACCCCGAAACAGTCCGCACAACATTCCAAATCAGCTCACACATTATAACATTCAATAATAGTTAACATAACGACTACGACATATTCAAGTTACTCTTAATAATCTATAGCCACAACACTTCATCGAAACGACCTTATAATAGTCCAACAATTACAACACAGCAATGCATAATCTTAACTACACTTGATCCTCCAATTCAACAAGAACAACAACACGCCCCAAACAGCCCCTAATTACAACATAACAATGTCCGATAATCTCACGAACGTCTAAGAATATACCAAGCAGACCATATACGCTTCCAAGTTTGGTGATTCATATCAGCAACAACACAACAACGACATCAACTACCATATACAAGGAAACTATCCTAATATCACAACAAGTTCTAAAACAGCCCATGAAATCAATACAAATTCCTAGCGTGATTTAAGCTTTCCTTTCACTTTTAACACATAATCCATAACATTAATAACAATAACAACAATCAAACCCAATCTAATTGGAACAACTCCAATTCTGCCCACTTACACGCCAACATTAATCATGCAATTTTCGTACTTCCAATTCCACTTAATACAAATTAATCTCTCCATTACAACATCATTAACTCCAATTTCATGACAAAAAAAAGAAATCTTACCTCAAATTCAATTAGGACAGACCTACAATAACTTGCACCACTTCATCTTCTTCAACTTAAACTCTAACCTTGCTGCTCCTCTAAATGCTTAGAACACCTTAGGAATTTAATTCTTTTGCTATCAAAACTTGGGTTGATCAAGGGCTGCCATGGCGGTGAGCTTGGCAGCCATGGCTGTTCATACTTCCTTCTCCAAATCAAGATGAAATTAGCAATTTAATGGTGTAAAAAAAAGGGCTGGCCGTGAGCTTCATGAAGCTGCTGCCATGGCCGTGTGGTGCTCTCTCTCTAACTCAACTTGTGAATGATGAAGAGCTTCTCTCTCTAGTTCAACTTTGTGAAGATGAATATGAATTATGAGTCATCAACAAGAATTTATAGGCTGCCCACCATGTTGACACATGCCCCACTATGGCATGGACCAATCAGATTTGGCCATGTTGTAGTGGGGTCCATTTAGCACACTTAATTAATCTTAATTAATCACTAATCCCCACTTAATAATCTAATCATGGTTAATTAATCCCTAATCTCCACTAATATTTCTACACTAATTGAATTTTACAAGCAAGTCGTGCCATATTAAAAATTCGGGATTAAAAGTCCTTGTCTCATATCCCAAAAATAATCTTGTCCTTGAATTTATATCGATTAGCTTACGAATAATACAATGTACAAAAATACGGGATATAACAATTCATGTATAATGCAAGTCACGTTCTATGAAAAACCATGGACTCAGATGCCATCTATATTATGTTCATGCTTTTGGGAGTTGCACAGATAACCGAGAAGGCTTAAATAGCGTGAAAATGCGCTAGCCACCGTAGGATAAGGATCGCTCCGCCCATGTTTAGGACGATTCCTTCATGCTTTATTGATTGGATCCTTTCATGCCAAGTTTATATCTTATAACCCTGGCAAGGTATGAGAGCTCTATTGGTTGGGTCAGGTACCAGACGCCACATACCCACGTTGTGATTCATTGTCGGTTATACTTATGCGCTCCCCACTTAAAATGTTTTTACTCATGATTATATATATATATATATGTACTCATGTTCATGACTAGGTTTCAGTTTCAGTTTCAGCTATCATCATGTTATTCCATGTGCCATTTTATTTCATTCAGTTGCTTTACATACCAGTACATTTAATGTGCTGACGTTCCCTTTCTATTACTTGAGGGCCTGCATTTCACGATACAGGTACAGATTTACTGGATGACGCATGCATCTACTCAGTAGGATCATCCACGTATCAGCTTTTAGTGAGACCCATCTTTTTCGGGGTTTAGTCATTATTTACATGTATGTCTGTTATGTAGTTGAGGTATGTTGGGGGCCTTGTCCCATTAAGTACGTTCTATAGTTCAGATTCATGATAGAGGTTTCATCGACTAGTCAGTGATGTTATGTCAGATAGTCGGAGTCCTGTAGCCATTTTGGCTCGTTATTATTATTTTTACTCAAACTATTCCGCATTATGATATTATGATATTTTCAGACTTATGACTTATGGTCCCACGCTTTACTTAAATTATGCATGTTCATCGGTTATTCCGCCTCAGTTCATGCCCATGTTGAGTCAGCAAGTCATGTAGTTCGCTCGGTCACATGCAGTCAGGCATCGAGTGTCGTGTTACGCCCAGGCCATGGTTAAGGCGTGACATTCTGCATCTTTAGCTTTATAGTAAAATATTGAGGATGATCAGTAATAGTTTCCACTTCAAACATATCATCAACAAAAGCCCATATTTTCCTGAACAATTCACCAAAGCATCTTTGCAATCCTATCGTCCTTCTACATTCCTCTATCTTGTCTGTATTCTGAAATGGTTCCAATAGCCCTATGAAGCCAAAATGGTATTTGTGATGTTATACCTCGTAGTTTCGGTACGTTGAGATTCGTTAGGTATTAGCTATTCATGTGCAGACATTGGAGTTATGGTCGAGAAAATGCAAGATCATAGGTGCTCGTGTTACGATTACAAGAGTCTGAGTTTGCGTAACAGGTTATGCGAGGATTGGAAAACTATTGAACTGAGGAGATTAAGTTTCCGAGGCTTTGAAGGAAAGTTGGGTAAGGTTGGGTACGAAAATTTTGGCCTAATTGGAAGAAGAATATGTTTTAGTATATTAAGAGTTTTGAAGTGAAACAAAAGTCTAAAGTGAAGTTTGGGAAGTCTAGTTCCCAACGCAACAAACCGCTCCTCAATCGGACATCGAGGTAAGGAGATATGGACGTTACCAGTCGGGCTGGCAGACAGGAAAATGGTCTGCGCGAAAGTGACAGAGAGTGGCGCGAACGCGCGAAGCCAAGGGACAATACGGCGCGAACGCGCCACTAAGGGCGCGAACGCGCCGAACAAAATTAGAGAGGACTCGAGTTCAAGATGAAGGTTATATTATAAGAATGTAAAAATAACATATATATGACATTTGGAGACCATACGGGATGAATTGGTTCATATGGCACTTAATGAGAAACCTCGTTGCTGCACGCTAAGGGGGCCCACACGTCAGAGTTTTATAAAGCACATATGAAGAGACATATGAGTAGTACATGAAAGGTTGAGCAAGTCCTAAGAAGGACCCATAGGCCAAATATAGGCATAAGCCTTCCAAAAGGGCGATTTAAGATAACATTTTCGGATGATCTGACTTAGAGGGGAAAAAACGGTATTATAAGTTTGGAATTTAGAAAAATACAAAGAATGAAAGTTGTAGATAATTTAAATAGCTTTCCAACCATAGGTTATGGGCCCCCACAAGATATCGGGATCAAAAGTTATGACCTTTTTACTGAACAAAGGTACAGTCAGAAAAACTGGTTCAGCGCGAACGCGCCCAAAGGGGGCGCGAACGCGCTGAAGGAAATATAGGTCGGTCCAGGCAGAACCTGGACCGTTCTATAAAAGGGAGAAGCCCCTATTTTTCGTCCCAAACCACCCCAAATACTCCCAAAAACTCCAGAAAATTTCCCCTAACCTTCCACCACCAAATTTTAACCCAAAACCAGGTATAATTCCCAAATTCCGGTCCAGACAGCGTATAGTTGCAACTACAAAATTGTGTATTAATGTGTTGTGGCTTAATTTTAAGGTGAAGGGGTGAAGATATAGCATTATTATCGCGGGAAAGGTATGAATCTCTTTCTATTTGTGTTAATATTGATTTATTTACGAAGAAGGAGCTGTAAAAATTGTTATAAAATGGTTCTGTGATGGAATTATGGGACAAACACCATATGGGGTGTTTATGAAGTATTTTGAAGTTGGGAATATTATGTTTAATGTTGGTATTGTTGTTGATGTTGGTGGTTACTGAATTGAGAATTCGGGCTAGGCATATAAACAGGGGAGGTGCTGCCCAAATTTCTGTAAATAAAGTGCGAGCTTAGAATTGGGTTCTGAGGTGCCTATGGCTAATGTTTGGTGTCTAATGGCGTTATTGTAGATTTTGAGCTGCCGAGACTTGAGTTTGGATTAGCCTAGGAAGCAACCAAGGTATGTGAAGCTTACCCTTCTTTTCTTTTGGCATGTCTTAGACGGGATTAAGGTATGACACGATTTGTGCCTTGGGGTAATTCCATTCTTAAGTTTCGAGTATGTTTGTGATTCGTATTTGCTTTTGATGTTGGTATCCTTAGCATGGTCAAGCTACGGTTCGTATGTTTTTGATATGATTGAGTTTGAAATGTTGTGTAAACGTTTCTTATTTGTTTCTTGATATTCGTATCCTTAATGCGGTCGAGTTATGATCCTTATGACTTTTTTATGATTAAATTTTCAAGGTTGCAAAAGAGTTTTGTTTTCAAAAGAGATTTGTTCTTAAACGATTTCGAAACTACGAACGCCCGTAACTTTCAAGGAAGGGCTCGGATCGCTTTGATACTTTCGCAAATGACTTTATGACGAGTAATGACTTAAATTTTCATAGCAGGCCCGGATTGGGTTGACGCTCGTCCGTGGGTCCCGCGACCTTCTATGTTGGTTCTAATGACCTATTTTCGAAAGAATCCAATCTGACTATCTTCCGACCCCCGAGTATGATTACTTATTTATCTGTTGAGTTTGAAATAAGAATTTTTATGCTTATGACTTTGATACGTGAATATGGTTTCAAAAGTTCAGTTTGATATATTCCCGAGTGATATTCGGGAGGAAATCTGATTTGACTACTGTTTTGGCTTACAAATGATGGTTCGTTTGATTAACCTATTAAGTCTTTGAAAATGTTTTAAACTGTATTTGGTTACTTGTGATTCTGCTCGTGCATTTTGTTATTACATATTTCGCCGAGTCCCGGCCGGTATGTGTGATATTGTCGCCGGATACTTGACCGCGGGTCGTGACATGACCGCCGGATTCTTGTCCGCGCATGTGTATGTGTGATATTGTCCGGATACTTGATCGCGGGCCGTGACATGACCATTTGGATTCTTGACCGGCATGTATGTGTATATGTGATATTACCGCCGGGTTCCTGGCCGCGGTATGTGTGTACGTGTGATATTGAACGCCGGATATTTGACCATCGGTATACGTGTATATGTGGTATGTGATATGTGATGATTTGATAATAGGATATGTGATAATCGATGATACAATATGACATGTGATATGATGGGTGATAATATGACGGTACGTTTATGATTATTATGTTATATAAGGATTGGGCCGTACGTTCCTCGGCAATTGGTTAATGTCAGCTCATGTGGTATGTTTGAGTTCCGTATATACGAAGCAGAAATGTTTTTCAAAATAAAAGCAAAGCATTTTGACATTCTGATTTTTTTCTATTTGTCTTCTGTACCGCTTATGTATGATTTGGAGGGCAGATGTAAGTACCTTGGTATTCGGCTTATTATGCTCGCGTTCGGTGCACTTTACTTTGATTATGACTCCGTTTTTCGTACTTGTTGCTTTGCATACTCAAGACATATTCCAGACCGACCCCCTTTCTTCGGGTCCGTTCATGCCGCGCGCGGTACCCACAGATGAGTAGATGATATTAATGAAGAGGTGTTCAAACGGGATTGGCGAGCTCCATTTCCTCGGAGGCCGCCGAGTCCGAGTGCATTTGTGTGGTATCCGAGATGTTGGTAGAGACTTTGCGAGCATGCTGTCGTGTGCGTGATATGTCAGTTTTGTAATCGGCTATGTAGGCCGATATATTATTAAGCATTGTGTTACAAGATTTGTTGTGACTACGGATTTTGTTTGATTTGAAAAGATGAAAGGCATGTATGTTTTCCGAAAAATTTTCACCCTGTGCTTATGTTATGTTTTGTAGGCCCAGTATGGCTATGAGTATTATGAGAGTCTGCGGGTTCGCCTCGGCCCTAGGTAAGGGTCGGGTGCCCATCACGCCCTATCGGATTAAGGGTGTGACATGTGATGCATCTTTATTAATCTTGGGAAAGCTTCCATTGTATTAACAGATCTAATATTCCAAATGATAGCATTCATTATAGAACATTAGATTTATTAATAGTACTTCTTATTTGAACTGCACCACTGGGTGGAACGTTACAGTCTTTGAATGTCTTCTTCTTTCCTCTACCAAGACCTTTGTATACATGTTTTGGAGATAAATCTCCAGCTCTGGCTGCCTTCTTCATACTATGTTCCAAAGAATGAACATCTAGATCTTTGCCTCCCTTTTGATGTTGTAATTTTTCAGCACTTTTATCCTTTGGTACTAACTGCCCTGTATCCACCTTTGCATTACTGATCTTTATCATTTTAACAGGGCTGTCATCCTTCTTTTCCATATTTGCTGAAGATTGGGCTTTATTAGTTGATTGGGCTGCTGGACTGGTTATTGTTGTTTTTGTTACTACTTCCCCCTGCTCCTTTTCAATTACATTAGAGTCATTGTTGTTTCTGCTACTACCACTCTTTTCTTCTTCTCCCTTCTCTTTATTATCCTCTTGTTGTTTGCTGCTAACTTCTTCACATGTATCTATTATCTCTATTGGCTTTTTTTGCCTTTTCCTTCTTGTTGTTTGAGCTATTACTTTCCTGTCTTTCCTCCTTTTCTTCATTTCCCTTTTTCTGGTCTCCTGACTGATCATTGTTTGCTGATTTGGTATCTGCATGCTCCTTATCTTCTTTCACACTCTCATCTCCTCCTTGATCCTATTCCTCCTCTTCAGTATTGCCTAAAGTAGCAAAAGCGTTGTGATTTTTAATCTGGTTATCTTGCTCTTGCTTTTCTTGTTCCTCCACTTCCCTAATTATTATCCCATTTGAATATTTAATATGCTTATTCTTCCTTCTCCTCATCCATTCCTGTTTTGCCTGCATATTTCCTCCAGTTTTCCTATTGTAATAGTTGCTGTCTTTGATTTCCTCCTTCCTCACTCTGTATCTCCTCTTTTTGTTCCTACTTTAATTTCTCCCTGAATTGTTTCTCTAGTTCTGGGTGTAAAGCTCTGCATTCTGCTTCATCATGTCCCTAAAGTCTTCAATGTTTGCAGTATTTAGGTAAATAATCATAATTGATTTTTACCCACTTGGACTGCACTTTTCGTGTTACCTCATCAATTTCAAATATATTTATTCTACTTGGATGCTCAGCTAACGTATCTATCTCAATCTTCACTTTTGCACAACTAGGTCTTGTCTTGTTTGCTGTGGCGCATCAGCTGTCAAAGGCTTCCCAAACTGCTGAAGCAATGGAAAACACTGCCTCTCTAGCAAAAAAGTTTGGTGGCAACTCTAGAAAACTTATCCATGCTACAACTACTGATGTTTCCTGCTTTGGATTAAACCATAGACTCCAGATTAGGGGTCTCATCTGGCAGTACCTTGAACGAATTTTTATGTAATATGTTGTTGTTGACACTATTTTAATTAAATCCTCCAATAGTGAAAATCTCATTAGAATGTGTCTTTCTTCCAATATCCCAACAATACATGTTCCTTTAATTCCACACTGCTCAGGGATTGCAGTCTTCAGTTCTTTTAGCTCTATATTATCATAGGAAAACTTACATATTACTGCATACTGTAAATTTTCCTGATAGATAAGTTGTTTGATTTCTTTGGTATTCCATGAGACATGTAATTCTCCATCAATAAATTCTACTTTCTTCATAGGTAATGGTTGTAAAGCTGGTGTAGGATTAGGCTTCAATAGGTTTACGTACTTCAAATCAGTCGCAGATTTGGTAGGGGAGTTTGGTATAGGGTTTTTGGATGATAAGGCTATATCATCAGTGTTTGGTATAGTATTAGGTTTAGGGATAGGTTTATGGTTTGGTAATGGTGGAAATTCATCCGATGGAGGTTGTCCACTGGCCGGATTGGCCATAATAACATTTAGGTAGGGTTTTAAGGCGGCTAGATTTTTCTCTAGAGAGCGTTTTAGGGCGGCTAGAGAACAAAAATTTGTAGTTCCATGAAGATGTATCATGACCTTAAGGAGATTATTGGTGGAACGACATGAAAAAGAATGTAGCAGATTTTATGGCTAAGTGTCCAAACTGCCAACTGGTGAAAGCCGAGCACCAGAGCCTGGTGGGTTGGCCCAGAATATAGATATTCCTATTTTGAAATGGGAAATGATTAACCTGGATTTCGTAACAGGTTTACCTCGCTTGTCCCAAAGACATGATTCGATTTGGATGATTGTGGATCGACTTCCCAAATCAGCACACTTCTTGCCAGTAAAGACCACCGATTCAGCAGAAGATTATGCCAAACTATATATTCAGGAAATTGTCAAGTTTCATGGGACCCCAGTGTCCATTATTTCAGATCATGGTGCCTAGTTCGAAAATATTTTTTTGGAAATCCTTTCAGAAAGGATAGGGTACTCAGATAAACCTCAGTACAACTTTTCATCCTCAGATAGATAGCCAGGCAGAGCACACTATTCACAAATTAGAGGATATATTAAGAGCATATGTCCTAGATTTTAAAGGTAATTGGGATGATCACTGGCCTCTCATCGAAATTTCTTATAATAACAGTTACCATGCTAGTATCATGATGGCACCGTTCAAAGCTCTGTATGGGGCGAAGGTATAGGTCGCCAATTGGTTGGTTCGAAGTTGGCGAAGCAGAGTTGTTAAGACCATACTTGATCCACAAAGCCACGGAAAAAGTCAAGTTGATACAGGAGCATTTGAGAGCTTCTCAAAGTCACAAAAAGTCCTATTCGGATGTGCGGCGAAGTGACTTAGAGTTTCAGGTTGATGATTGGGTGTTCCTAAAGGTTTCACCTATGAAAGGTGTTATGAAATTGGGAAGAAAGGAAAACTTAGTCCCAGAAATATCGGGCCATATAGGATCCTGCGAAGGATTAGTCAAGTGGCTTATAAGCTTGAGTTACTGCAAGATTTGATTTTTGTGCACCCGGTGTTTCATGTATCCATTTTTAGGATGTATGTGGGAGCCCGTCGTTGGTTGTTCCTCCTGAAACTATCACAATTAAGGATGGCCTAACTTAAGAAGAGATCCCTGTGGCTATTCTTGATCGTCAAGTCCGCAAGTTGAGGACTAAGGAAATGCTTCAGTAAAGGTGTTATGGAGGAGTCAGAAAGTCGAAGAGGCTACGTAGAAAGCTGATGAAGACATGAAATCTAGATATCGCACTCATGAAATCTAGATATCGCACTTTCTATAGGAACATACGGAAAGCATCTAAGGTAAATACCTTCCGTATCCATGTCACGTTCCCATATGTGTTTATGTCTCATGTTTCACGTTCATGTATCCACAACTCATGCCTCATGTTCCAATGCTCATGTTCCCATGTAATCACATCATTTCAGTCCCCATGTACCATATCATGTTTCTTCATGTTCATGT
Source organism: Lycium ferocissimum (assembly GCF_029784015.1). NCBI lineage: Eukaryota > Viridiplantae > Streptophyta > Magnoliopsida > Solanales > Solanaceae > Lycium > Lycium ferocissimum. The sequence goes on from NW_026725731.1 coordinate 14,454, forward strand.
ACTCAATTTGTCACACCCTAATTTCCGTTAGGGCGTGATGGGCACCCGACCCTTACTTAGGGCCGAGCGAACCCGCTGACTCTCGTTATACTCATAGTCATGCTGGGCCCTTAACTCATAACATGAACGTATAATGAAAACTTTCAAAAGAAACCTACTTTTCATCTTTCTCAAATCGTGAAATCAGAACACATGAAATCACGAATATAATGCATAATAATACATCGGCTTACATAGTCGCTTACAAAGCTGACATCTTATATACACGACACTGTCTACAAAGTCTCCAACATAACTACAGATACCATAGCAAAAGCACTCTGACTCGGTAACATTCCGGGAGGAAATGGAGCTCGCCAATCCGTACCGGAACATCTTCTCGCTAACATCTTCTACTCATCCGGGTGTACCTACATGGCATGAAACGACCCCGAAGAAAGGGGGTCGCACGGAATATGTACCGAGTATGTAAAGTATGAAATACAAGACGAAAGGATCGTACGGAAACAAGGAGGACGAGAAAAAGTAGTACAACAACGTAAACTCATAAAGCTTACCTTGAACCATACATCATGCATTTCAAAGTCGTAAATAAACCGAGTGGCATAAATAGAAAATCATCATGTACACATGCATGCATAACGTGCTCCCGATTCTCTAACGAGGGACGCGGTAAGTAAAATCATCATATACATGTACATATAACGTGCCCCGGCCCCCTCTAGTCGTGGGACGCGGTGAATAAGTCATCATATGCCATCACACCCGGCCGCCTCCCCCATATCATATATACATATAACGTCCCCGCCCTCTAGTGAGGGACGCGTGAATAATGCAGCCGGAGCCGCACGAATACATGCCCCGGCCCGGACGCAAGAAGGACATATTGAGGCCGGCACGAGCGCAGTAGTGAGAAACCAAATGCACATAAATCATCATCACGACTCAATGAATAAGTAAGTAGCCAACGCTCGAGAATCAAAACGGAAATCATGTTAAGTTCTTTAAAAACGAGTCATTAGGACTATACGAAGGTAAATCTCGGGGACCACGGATATGTATCAAACCAATCCGGGCCCGCCCATGCAAGTTAAAGTCGTTATATGTTACAAAACTTTCTACGAACGTTTCAAGGCAATCCGGTTCTATCTATGAAATTTACGGACATTTTTAGACATAAGATCCTTTAGGAACAAAACCGTTTATACAACATTCTAAATCCAATCATACCAAAGACATAAAGACCATAGCTTGACCATATTAAGGATGCTAACATCAATAAGAAAATATGAATCATAAACGTGCTCGGAACTTAAGAATGGAGTTACCTCGAGGCTCGTGTCATAGCCTAATTACAACTAGTACATGCCAAAAGAAAGAAAGGTGAGCTTCACATACCTCGTCCACTTGCTACGCTAATCTGAACTCATGTCTCGGCTTCTCAAAATATACAACAACGTCATTAGACATCGAACATTAGTCATAAACACCGAAGGATTCAATTCCAAGCCATTATTTTATCTACGGTAAATTTGGGCGACATTTCTATAAATTCAACATCCGAGAATTCAACTCGGCCAAATCTTCAACAACAATACCAACAACTGTATTAACAACATCAATGATCAATTCAAAATGCATTATAACGCTAGTAATTCTTTTCCACATAATTCAACAACATTCCATTTACCTTCAATTCGATGACATACATTCAAGCTAATGCCAATGATCTCACATTTAAATACTAATTCAAAACCATCCAAACAAAATTCAAGAACGCTTCAAACAATCCGCACGTTATTCAATACAATCCATCCAAGCTACCATGGAACCCGAAACCTCCAATTTCCATAAGAACAACATCAACACATTTCTTTCTTCCAAATTCATCAACTACACCAATAATCCACAATTTAGCAACATTATCTTCATAAATACAAGAAACTATATTTAATTCACATTAGCTTCCAAAAGACCACACACGATTTTTATCTTCAACTTAATTCATTAAACCTTTATTTACATCATAGAATCCACAACACAACAACCAAAAATACTAAATAAAATTTAGTTCATTCCTTGTCACAAAACAGCCCATACTCACGCTCAACATCAACATACAAAGTTTCATGAATTTCATCCATTTTTACACACTATTCCTCCGTTCTAATCCGTTAAAACTACGAATAAACTTGTTAATAATGAAAAGGAACCTTAATCTTACCTTAAGTATGCATCCACCACGTCCACCCTCTTCTTCTTGGTTGATTTTTAGCTCAAATTGAAGGCAACGCGACGTACGACACTTTTCTCTTCATGGGCTTCGGAATTCGGGGCGCGGATTTTGGTCAAAATTAGTTTTTCTCTCTAGGCTCTCCTCTCTCTTTTTCTCCAGAATTTTCTGGGTGTTTAGGTATGAAAAATGAGGAGAAAAGTCTGATATTTCATTTAAAAAGGTGTGGGTAATGGGCCTGACACGGTTGGGCTCGGGTAGGGCCTGGCCCACTGACCTTTCTGCCTTAAAACGTCCATATCTCCTTATCCCGATGTATTCTGTGAACCCACGACCTATGGTTGGAAATCTATTTCAATTATCTACAACTTTCATTCTGTGAGTTTTCCCAAATTCCAAACTCATAATACCGTTTTGGCCCCTCGAAGTCAGATCACCCGAAGACGTTTTCTTAAATCGCCCTTTTGGAGGGCTTACACTCATTTTTAGCTTATGGGTCCTTCTTAGGACTTGCTCAACTTTACATGTACCACCCCTATATCTCTTCATATGTCCTTTATGAAATCTCGACATGTGGGTCCCACCTTAACACACGGCCACTTTGGCCTTTTCATGAAATTTTTATTTCAACTTCTAGCCCCTAATTTCCCTTAATATTCCATACCAATAAAATTCATAAGCAACTTGTGTATTAAAATAAAATCGGAGGTCAAAAGTCTCAACCTCGTATCCCGAACTAGTTTTGTCCTTAACTTATCATGGTTAGCTCGGATTATCCCAACGTACAAAATACGGGATATAACATCCTTCCCCCCTTTAGAACATTCATCCTCGAATGTTCAACTAGCCTCGTAAGGTCTTATAAGGATCTCGGGGGTTCCCTTTATTACTATAACATGCAGTCTCATCTACCAATCCTATTTCTTCTTCATCTCCTCTTCACTTCTCAAGTCATCTCCTTCCCCGTTATTATTCCGCCACAATACCTTTGCAAAAGCCACGTCTTTAGTACGCAACCTTCTTACCTTCCGAACAATGTAATAAAGTCCAATACATCTCGGGTTAAACTTCTCCTTCTTGTCGGATCTCATTACACCTTTAATGGGTGATATCTCCAAATATACCCACTCGCCAACGGAATTCTAAGTGTCGACGCCGATTGTCGTCATATGGTTTCTGCCGTCTCTGAGCTGCTAATAGCCGTTCCCTGCTTTAATTGCCATCAGGCGGTATCATCCTGAAAGAATTTGACCCATAAATTCACCCTCTTTTAGTAGCCAGCTAGTTCTGATCATCTCGCTTAAATCATTTTATAATCCCCCTTTACTCTATGTGTAACATTCTAGGCACATTGTCTCGTGTCATTTCTTTATCTTTAATTCGAACTCTTCTATCGTCCCTTTGCTCAGATCTTGTTCTCAACTTTCCGGTCACACATTATGTTACAACCTTTACGCGAATATACGAAGGTGATCAAATTAGCCCAAGAAATACATTAGCGTGGCTTCGCTAATCCTTATGTTTTACTTGTCTTCGCCTCTCTTACCTTACAACCGGTATCGGGATAGGCCTTTGGTTCAACCATAGACATGTTCGTTTATCCTCGTACTAATTCTATCTCGTAATTCGGCCTAAACCCTCTTTACATCTTTCCTCAATGCACCCAAAAAAATCTCGTAACCATATTGTTATTCCGGATCCAAACTTTTCTCATTAAGTATTCGCTTGGTCTCATCCTTAGCATATAAATATCCATAGGTAACATAGCTACCCTTGTACGACCCGTATAAAGTATATTCAATCTTAGTCACGATCTTTCCTTCTCCTGGTTCATGGTATTTCACATATCCCCTCCGTACCAACATTCGCTGGTAGTCTATCTTGTCATACTCTTTTCCCTTCCTTTTCTCACTTCCTACTATAGGAGGTTTGCTATCTTTCTGCCTTGCTACTTATAGGTCGCGATGATCATTAGCGAACAACTCTATTGCCCACATCTTAGCCTCAAATCCGGCCAAAGACGTACGGGTTACCTTTCACAATGCCTCTGTAAGTTACTCGTTATCGTCCTCTTGTCGTATTCTCCTTTAAGCTTCCACTTTCTGATGTTATATAATTCAAGATCTCTACAATTAATTCTCAACACTATCTCAATTACCATCCTAGCTTCTACCCCTTTTGCTGGCTCTTGGACCTTACTAACTTGTCTTACTAACTTGTCTTGGCAAGGAATCTTACCTGTAGCCCGAGCACCCGTATCAAATACATTGTAGTGTTGATTGTCTCCATCTTGCACTTGCATCTCTCGCATCCGCTTCCCCATTTAAGGGGTGTACTTATACTATGACCCGATTTTACTTTGTCCTATGTCCGCATTTCCCAATCTTAATTAGCGGCACTTTTATCCCGACATTCGATCCCTTTGCCGTTCATCTACTCACTTTCTTTCTTTTCCGAATATCATTGTGTTAGAACTTTCCAAGCTTAACCTATAGTGAAAACAGCATCGGCTTGCCTTGTAACATTTGTGCCATTTATATATATTTTTTTCACTTGAACTTTGTTACCCTGTCCGATTAATGCCCTCCATATACCGTAACGTTGGTTGCCGGGGTACACATACCCGCTGATATAGCCATGTATGGAATACCATATGCATACCTATATATATAATTACTACTATCTCACTTACAAAATATTTCCAAACGCTATTCAAACTCACCCTAATTCTAGGATCGTGATGCTCCCTTTTCTCTTCACCGGTCTAATCCGCCCCATTCTACGCGACCTCGGGTTTCTCGCCCACTCCGCGGACTCTAATTTTCCTTAGATTACTCTAGCTTCTCATTTGCTTCTTACGTCTGAATTTGTAAGACTTTCAGAAAACTTCCCAGGGGGTCACCCATCCTAAAATTTCTCTCACTCCAGCACGCTTAATCTTGGAACTCTGATGAAATACGGTTCTTTAATGCTAGTATGATCGCATCCACCTCACCGCATGACCTCCATCACGTAATCTGGAGTAAGTTGAAGTCTTAACAGATTTCGAAACGTTCTCATAACACAGCTCCCTCCGAATTAGAAAGGGACTCTTACTCTTCTGACTCCACAATTACTATTTTAGCCCTTTTCAATCCTCAATATTCGCCTTTCACTTATGGATATGACTACTTTCCGTTCTAGACTTCTAGATTCCCAATGGTGAGGAACACACCTTGATCGCTATTACTTATAAATACTTGGTTATCGACCTTTGGATTTCTTCCCTCATTTTACCTCGTTCCTCATCCTTTCTATAACCGAGTCTTTCACAATCCCGTCCCTTATAGTACTCGTATCCTTAACTACACATGTCATGGTCTATTACTACACTGTTATCTCGCTCCCTTCTCACTTCCTTCTTCCAATTACCCTTTCTTTTCTTATGCTCACTATAACTTCCACTATTATATAACCCTTATTCCAAACTTTCCCTACAGAACTTGATAAGCCTTCCTTATTCGTTCCATAGCTCGCTTTTCCGTTATATTCTAGCTACATAGGTCATATCATAGCGTTGGCCACCTTCTCACTAGGCTTTACTTATTTTCATAACAATTCTCATTATATTCACATTATATCTTATTCGTAATCAATCCTATAATGTAACACTGCTTAATCCTTTACCCTTTTTGGTCCACTTTATCCTTAATATCTCACAAGTTGTCTTATCCATACATTCATATCCATCGCAATTCTTTTCCTCTGTACTCTTGTCTTAATCATACTATTACTTCTTTTAATTATAAGCTCGTCATAATCCGTCCCTGCTTATCAATTCAGTCGGTACCTTAAATAACCCTCAATCAAGGTTTGCCAGCCTTTTCTAAATCGTCTCTTAGTATCACAAGCTCTTTCCAATTTCTTTTTTGTTATATCCGGCATTTTTGCGTATTTGAAAATTTGGAAATAATCTTGAATTGTAAGGAATAAGGGCAAATGTTGATTTGAACTAGTATATGTGTGTGTTGCTCATGAAAAATATTGGTGTGGAAGTGCGGTGGAAGGCCAAGGGTAAAATTGGAATTTTGAAAATTTATTTCGAGAATTGCAAGATATGATCCATAACTAATTGGGCTCAAGAAAGTAAGAGAAAATTGAGGCCCTAATTTGGAGGGTTGGCCGGCCATCATGGGTGGCCCAACCCCAAGTCACATGCCAAGCATGTGACAATTAATTAAGGGAGCATATATACATGCTTACCCCTAGAAGTTTCAAGAAAAATCAAAAACAAAAGAAGAGGAAAAAAAAAAAAGAGCATTCGGCTCTCAAGGAGGAAGAAGAGAAAAAAAAAAAAAAATTCCAAGCCCTTTTGTTCCATCCAAAAATCTTGTTCTTTTTGAATTCCTAACAAGTGCAAGACGCTCTTCGACGTGGTGTAATTAGTTTGGCGGAAGAACCACGTTTGCGGCAAGTTGAAATTTCAAGAAAGAGGTAAGAATCTTATTCTCTTATGTTATGGAAGAGGTATGAAGGTTATAATGATTGGAATTAGATGAGAAGTATGGAATTGTGATGTGTGTGCATAGCGTGGATGTGTGTGAAGTGTGTGTGGCCGTGTGGCATATTGGTGTAGGGAAGGGATGAATTTGATTTTATTTAGCTTGTTAGTTGTGTCGTTGTGACCTTTGTGATGTAAATAAAGGTTTAGCGACTCAAGTCGGCATTGAAGTTGGTTGTATGTTGTTATGGGAAATTTATGTGATTTTTATATAGTTTTCATCTAATGATGAAAGTAGGATCTTAGGTGTGGATTATGATTATGATTTATGAAATTGGAAAATGGAAATATGTTGTGAATATGCATGTCGAAGATTAGAGGTTTTGGATGAATTATGGTTTGATGGAAAACTTGCATGTTTTGAGGAGTAATGAGAAATGTGTCCGAGGTGTATTTGAATGGCCTTGAATTAGTAGATAAATATGAAAACGTTGATGTGGGATGAAAAGTATGAAGTTAGAAGAGTTAATGCATTATGTAGAAAGAAAGATTATTTATGTTAAAATGTGCTTTGTAGCGATTATTGGTGTTGTTGATGCTGTCGATGTGTTGTTGGGTTGATTGTTGCCATTTAAGCCGAGTTTAATCCTCGGGGATGTTAGATTTATAGAGGAGATGCTGCCCAAATTTTTGTAGACCAATAAGGGATAAAAACAAACTCTTAAAGGTATATGATTTATATCTGGTAACTTTGACCATTTGCAGATTCTGGACGAAGCGGGATTTGAGTTTAAGCGAGCGTAAGACATCCGTAAAGTATGTAAAGCTATTCCTTTCCTTCTCTTGGCATGTCCTAGGTGTGCTAGGTTCGGGTTTGAGCCCTGGGGGTTATTTTGTTCATAGAAATCCAAGTCTGAATTTGAGTACTATTCATTCAGTGTGATTGAATTAAGATCTTTATATCTTGTTGGAAAAATGCTCAAACATCCATAACTTACATAATGTAATTGAATTGCCTTGGAACTTTCATAAATGACTCCATTAAGTTTAGCGTATGTAATTTGCGTACGCCACCTCCGTTGACCCGGAGTGGGCCCACTATTCCCGAATCCCCTCCTATCGTTTTATTTGACTTATTTCTATACCATAATTGAAGAAAACCTTCGGCCATTGTCCCAACTACTAAGCGATAGTTGTTTAACTACCCCATTAAGTCTATAATATATTTTGTGGAGTAATAATGTTCCTAATATGATTATCGCTTCGGTTCTCTAAAAATGGCTTCTGAAATACTCGTAACTTCCTCGCACTAAGTCAGGTTGACTCGAAACTTATTTACGGGCTTTTAGGTGTCGATGTAAGTAAACGTGAGTTTGATTTTTTTTTTCAAAACCACTCCGAAGGAGTGCGATATCTTATTATATAAGACTCTTCAAACCACTCCGAAGGGGTGCGGGATTTTACTATTTCATTCCACCTACGACTTATGTCTACATTCCACAACGCTATTATTAGTATTATTATTATTATTATTATGCCGGAAGGGGCTCGGATTAGTATTATGTCACGAGTGGCATGCCGAAGGGCCGGGGTAGCCGTATGTCACGAGTGGCATGCCGCCGGGGCTAGCAATATTATGTCGGGGCCGCGTGTCGAAGGAGCCGGGGATAGACGTATGTTGGACCGGCATGCCGAAGGGGCCATCATTCTATTTCGGGACCGGCATGCCCGGGGGCCGGGATAGACGTTTGTCGGGGACCGGCCCGGCGGGGATTATTATCATTATTATCATTGTTGTTATCATTATTATTATTATTATTATTATTATTATTATTATTATTATTTGGTCGGAAGCGGCCGTCCGAAGGGACTATTTTATTTGGACATTAAATTCATACTGGGTATCCTAAATTTGCTTACTGTTGTACTTTTCGATTCATGCTTCGGTGATGCTTTACATATTCGGTACATATTCGTGCGACCCCTTTCTTCGGGCTGCGTTTCATGCCCGCAGGTCCAGGGGCGCAACTTGGCGATCCAGCTAATTAGGGGGACCAGCACTGGGAGTCAGACAGCTTCTCTTGTTTCGGGGGCTGTCCCTGTTTTGGTATACTTTCATATATTGTGCAGGTCATACTCTGTAGAAGTCTGCGAACAGCGTGGGAGTTATGGTTACTGTTTGGCCTTGTCGGCCATTGTTTTGTTGTACAGAAATGGCAGAGGCCTTTTTGGCTCGCCTTGTTCTATGTCGTATATATATACAACATGTTTGGGGATGCTTTGAGCTACGTGTTGATTTTAGTATTTCATTTACAATTTTTAATTTGGAAAAAAAAATTTGAGTTAACGTTTAAGGGTTCGCTCGACTCTGATGAGAGTCGGGTGCCCGTCATGCCCTGACCAAAGTTGGGGTGTGACAAAGTGGTATCGAGCCGAGTCGATCCTCGGCATGTTCGCAGACGGTGTCTAGTAGAGTCTTGTTTATCGGTGTGTTGTGCACCACGTCTATAAACGGGAGGCTACGAGACATTGATAGGGTGTCGTTCATTCTTTCATGGTGCGGATCATGCGTATAGAGCTGTGTTGTATATAAAGTCCCTAATTTAATAACCTTGTGTGCTTTCAGTGATGACTAAGAAGGGTAAAGCGACGGCAGCCCAGAAGGGCAAAGCAGTTGGGGATGAGGTAGTTAGCCAAGCCCCCAGGTCTACTAGAGCTCGGACGTGCCGGAATACGCGTCCGGACCCCCAGGAGTCCTCCCGGCCTCCCCGTCTCCCGGAGGAGCAAGAGGGCACCCGATCCGGCCCCGGCATCGGTATCTCCTGTCTCTCGGTCGGATGCCCGGCGTCGGGAGAATAGAGAAATGAAAGATGCTATCGTTTGTTAACTCAAATACTTGCCACCCGGCCGGACAACGGGATAGGAGTCACGAGTATCCGGATAGAGTGCTAGCGCCGAGCACGAGATTTTCTTACATTAAATCCCCCGAATTAAGGGCACGGACCTAATCTTGATCCTCGGAGTTCATAGATGGTATGCGGCGTACTTTAAATGTGATGCGGGCATCGGCCACGAACCGTTGAGTTAGCCGCTTATAGGAGCAGGGGCATAGCAATTGTTACCTCGAAAATTTCCTTTAGCGTACAAGTGAATAGACTCGCAGGGATGCGATGAACATGAGGTTTAGAGGAGCGAGAGATAGTAATCTATCGACCTAATTAAGATTTCCAAAGACATCCGAGTTAAGAAAAGGAAGTTGTTAAAGAGAAGCGAGTTGTAAGTTGAGAGTATCGGATAAAGAGTACGAGCATTGAGTTAATGGCGTATAAATGATGCCAACCTATATGAATACAAGTATGCTACATGTATGGTACCGTTATGAATGCGATTATGTTATATGTATGATGCTTATATGAGCACGACGATGCTTCACGTATGATATCTATATGAGTACGATTATGTTACCTGTATGGTTATACCATATGCATCACATTCATGTGAGTACGAATGAGATAAGTATATGACATCTTTATGAGCACGAGTATGCTATGTATATGACAACAATTAGAGTACGAATATGCTAATACCATGTAAGTGCCGAGTAAGGGCTATGTATATGCCAAGTACGTGATACAAGCATGAGTATGACAAGAGAATAGATATGAAAGGTAAGTAAGTAAAAGATGCGAATGTATGTATACGAGCACGAAATAGCACATAAAATGTTCCTACGGAAGGCAGGTAAGTACTATGAAGAGAATGTTAATGTCTCCCATCTTATGTTATTTCATATATTACCGTTATGTTTCTCCATCATTCTTGCTCATGCTTTACATACTCGGTACAATATTCGTGCGACGTCCGTTTCTTTGGACGTCGTGTTCATGCCCACGGGTAGACAAGGAGACGATGTAGATCTACAGTAGCTAGCAGCAGAGTTACGGAAGCCCTCCCTTATTCCGGAGGTGCTATCTGAGACATTATTTTGTGTACATGTATTTCGGGCACGGCGGGGTCCTGTCCCATCCATATGTTCAGTGTTCTAGTAGAGGCTCGTAGATACGCAGTGTGGGTAGTCTGGTCCCATGGCATGTATGTATATGTATATGTATATATATATATTATTTTGATAGCCGAAGGGCTTATGTTTATAAAGGCTAATGTATTTCAGAAAATGACAGTTTTATATGATTATGAGCATATAGTATGAATAACAACGAGATAAAGGTAAGTGAGTGGTGTTCGGTGGTTAGCCCGGATGCCGTCGCGGCCGTGGCTCGGGTCTTGACGAAGTGGTATCGAAGCGAGTTCGGTCTAGGAAGTGTTTACGAACCGTGTCTAGTAGAGTCTTGTTTATGGTGTGTTGCGCGCCCGCTAATAAACAAGAGGCTACAGGGCATTTAGGAAAAATGACCATCTTTCCTCATATGAGATCGTGCGATAGAGCCAAGTATAAGATGAAATTCCTCCCTAATGAGTATGTTGTGATTTCAGAAATGCCGCCAAAAGGGAAAGCTAAAGCCGCCCAGAGGGGCGAGACTACGATGAAGAGGCGGGCGGAGAAATAGCCGCCTATGAATATAGATGAGGGTGAATCACATGATGAGGTTCCATCTAGTGCCTCACTACTCACTTTGTTACGGAAGAGCAAGAAGGGGCTTCGGCTCCGGCTCCCTATGCCTACGGTTCCTCCACCATCTACTTCGGGACAACAAGTGGCCGAGGCCATTAACTTATTGACACGATTAGTTGCCGCCCAAGCGCGGCGGAGAATGTGGGCCGAGTGATCGTTCGGCTAGTACTAGAGCTCGTGATTTTATGAGTATGAATCCCGGAGTTTTTGGGTCGAAGGGGGACGAAGACCCTCAAAGTTTTATTGATGAAATGTTGAGGACATTGAGGATTATTCATGCCTCGAAACCGAATCGGTGGAGTTAGCATCTTATAGACTCGGGATGTGGCGGTTCTATGGTACAATAATTGGAGAGCGTCGAGGCAAGAAAATGCGCCCCTCCGTGTGGCAAGAGTTCGTTGGTGCCTTCATTCGTCATTATTTGCCACCGAGGTCCGCCGAGCTAGAGTGGATAGATTCTTGAACTTGAAGCAAGGAAATATGAGCGCCGAGAATATAGCCTTCAATTTAATTCGTTGGCGAGATATGCTCGATGATGGTGGCGACATGGGTGACGAGTGTACGGGTTTGTGAGCGGCTTAGGGCCACATTTATATCAAGAATGTTTAACGGCTTCATTGCAAGACGGGATGGATATTTCCCGCATTCAAGCCCATGCCCAAAATTTAGAAGAGCAACAACGCCGCAAGGGGTGAACGTGAAGGTGAAAAGGGGAAAAGTAAGAGGGCTAGATCCATGGGTGCCGATAGCAGCTATAGAGGAAGATCGAGGAAGTCATCTTCTAGGCACTCAGGCCAGGGGTCCGATTACTCCATTCATTCGGACCGAGTCGAGTTTCGAGAGTACGGTTCTCGGTATAGAAGTGATTCGGGCCGGACGAGATCGTCCATACCACAATGTACCCGGTGCGGTAAGCAACATTGGGGACCGTGTCGGTGGGGTCGGATGTTTGCTATAGTTGTAGCCGGTCGGGTCATATTATGAGAGAGTGCCCATTTCGAGGCGGCGGGCGTGCGGTCCAGCCCACGGGATCCGTAGCCGGATCTTCGTCATCTATGCGCCCCGCGGGACAAGACTCCCAGACACTAGTAGTGCGGGGTAGAGGAAGGGAGAGAGAGTCTAATTCGAGTGATCCTCGGCATCGTATGTATGCATTGGTTGGGCGACAAGATCCAGAGTCACCCCCCCCCCCCGTCTTTGTCACGGAGTATACCTATATCTTTGATTATGTGTTGAAGGAAGAATAAATATTTTTAGTAATAATCAAATATGAATGGAAAAGTTTTATATTATGTAGCGACAGTAATGGGAAAAGAATAGTATGTGGTATTATGATGCCCAAGTTTAAGGAAGCAAGATGTGAAGAGTGATGATAGCGATGATGATGAGTTACGACTATACGAAGCTACTTACGTATAGAGTAAAGGGAAGAGGGAAGACACGAGTATGTTAAGCCTCCACATATAGATTATCGTAGCAATGGATCATCGAAACAAGATGAATAAGACGCGATTATATTAAGAGGTATACGAATTAAAGATTTGAAGGCAAGACTGTGAATTTAAAAATGGTATAGGCAAGACCCCAAAGGGGGGGAAGCGAGAGAAAGGAACACAAGTGTAGAGAGTTAACGATAGACCCTAAGACGTGTCAAATAGATGTGATAAGCGATGATAGTAACGATGTTAAGAAATGCTTATGATCTTATATGTATATGTGCCTATATATGACTATTATGGAAACCCCGAGGCTTGTGTGACCGGGTAGAGTACGATATATGCGAATGAATATGTATACATGATGATGAGCACGCACCACTATAGTTAGGTACGGATGACCCTGGGCCTTGGCCGGGCCGAATATGTGAAGTACCGATTCTTTATAGTCGGGTATGTTATGTAAATGTTACAAGAATGCTATGTAAATGCTATGTATACGAAATCAATACGAGTACGAATATGTTGAGCATGTGTGATCTATACGATACGTGAACGATACGAATATGGGTGCAATATGTTACGAATGTAGAAATGTGATGAATATAAGTATGTAAATGAAGTGTAATAATTAGAGTATCCGGACACCCTATTTCCATCATTACTCGATATTATGTCCCCTATTTGTGAAACAAAATATTGGACCCCACGAGATAATCGCACTTATTTTAGCCGGAAGAGCTATATGAGGGAACACCGGAACGATAAGGTTTGTATGCTTTTCTTTTATGCGTATGGGTCGCGTGTGGCCAATTTATAATCTTTGTTATGTTGTAGCCCTGTGAGGAAATGATATTATGGGTTGTTGTGACAGGATGGTATCACCATATTATAGGGGAAACTCTGGCGAAATTTTTCTAGAATTTACGTCGATTTAACATTCGAGGACGAATGTTCCCAAGCGGGGAAGAATGTTACACCTCGGAAATTTCCTTTAGCGTACAAAAGTGAATAGACTACGAGGGATGCGATGAACATGAGGTTTAGAGGAGCGAGAGATAGTAATCGATCGACCTAATTAAGATTTCTAAAGACATCCGAGTTAAGAAAAGGAAGTTGTTAAAGAGAAGCGAGTTGTAAGTTGAGAGTATCGGATAAAGAGTACGAGCATTGAGTTAATGGCGTATGAATGATGCCAACCTATATGAATACAAGTATGCTACATGTATGGTACCGTTATGAATGCGATTATGTTATATGTATGATGCTTATATGAGCACGACGATGCTTCACGTATGATATCTATATGAGTATGATTATTTTACCTGTATGGTTATACCATATGCATCACATTCATGTGAGTACGAATGAGATAAGTATATGACATCTTTATGAGCACGAGTATGCTATGTATATGACAAATAATTATAGTACGAATATGCTAATACCATGTAAGTGCCGAGTAAGGGCTATGTATATGCCAAGTACGTGATACAAGCATGAGTATGAGAAGAGAATAGATATGAAAGGTAAGTAAGTAAAAGATACGAATGTATGTATACGAGCACGAAATAGCACATGAAATGTTCCTACGGAAGGCAGGTAAGTACTATGAAGAGAATGTTAATGTCTCCCATCTTATGTTGTTTCATATATTACCGTTATGTTTCTCCATCATTCTTTTGCTCATGCTTTACATACTCGCATAACATTCGTACCGACATCCGTTTCTTTGGACGCTGTGTTCGTACCCACGAGGTAGACAAGGAGACGGTGCGGATCTACGTAGCTAGCGACGAGTTACGGAAGCCCTCCTTATTCGGAGGTGGTATTTGAGACATTATTTTGTGTACATGTATTTCGGGCACGGCGGGGTCCCCGTCCCGTCCATATGTTCGGTGTTCTAGTAGAGGCTCGTAGATACGCGGTGTGGGTAGTACGGTCCCATGGCTCGTATGTATATGTATATGTATATATATATATATATATATATATATATATATATATATATATATATATATATATATATATATTATTTTGATAGCCGAAGGGCTTATGTTTATAAAGGCTAATGTATTTCGTAAAATGACAGCTTTTATATGATTATGAGTATATAGTATGAATAACGACGGATAAAGCAGGTAAGTGAGTGGTATTCGGTGGTTAGCCCCGGATACCCGTCGCGGCCCGTAGCTCGGGTCGTGACAGCAATTAATTGGTATCAGTCTTGGAGATTATCGAGGGGTAGTGATGCCCTTCCGCCGACTTGGCGGGAATTCTCAGATGCCTTTTTACGCCACTATATGCCACCGAATTGAAGCGGGCAAGGGTTGATAAGTTTCTTTAACCCGACGGGTAGCATGTCCGTTAGAGAATATAGTGTGGAGTTCGATTCCTTAGCCGGATATGCCCTATGTTGTGCGGGGAAATGGAAGATAGAGTTCACCGATATGTAATAAGATTGGAGTCGGAGTTGCAGGATACTTGTATGCCAGTGGCAATGCAGCCAGGTATAGATATAGCCCGTATCCAAGCTTATGCTCAGGGGGTAGAGGATCGTAAGCGCCAGCGAGAGGCTATCTCAGAGCAGGGTGGTAGCCAGCCCAAGAGGGCCAGGACAGAAGGTCGGGGTAAGGGTTCCACTAGCGAGAGCGGTCCGCATATTGCACCTTCCGGTTTGTGGACCTCGGCGGGTAGAGAGACTTTCCCTCGGCGGGGACGAGTTCTTCCTATGCGTCGGGTCCTCGGCGGAAGCGGGGTCGGGCAAGAGGTGATGCCCCTCTCGATGTGGACTTGCGGGAGGCGTCGTGTAGACGATGCCGACGGGATGTGTGTTATACGGCGAAGGGGATCCGAGGCACTATGCTGGGGAGATTGCCCACAAAGGGTTAACGCACTATTCCCGGGAATTCGGTAGCGGCGTCGTCACCCTCGCAAGAGCCCCCGAGACGGAACCCCAAACTTCTTCCCGGTCGAGGTAGGGGCGGAGGTAGAGCACCTAGTTCCAATGCGGACCACATCGTATCTACGCGCCAGGTGGGAGACCGGTCCCGAGGCACGGAGGGATGCACCATGTGTAATCTAAATTCCGTAGTTGATTGTCTTAATCAATGAATGATTTATACGTGTCCGTCCACCTAAAGAACCTTCCCCAAAATACTTGTAAGACCTATAAGGTTAATTTAACATTCGAGGACGAATGTTCTAAAGGGGAAGGATGTTATATCGCATTTTTGCGTATTTGAAAATTTGGAAATAATCTTGAATTGTAAGGAATAAGGGCAAATGTTGATTTGAACTAGTATATGTGTGTTGCTCATGAAAATATTGGTGTGGAAGTACGGTGGAAGGCCAAGGGTAAATTGGAATTTTAAAAATTTATTTCCGGGAATTGCAAGATATGATCCATAACTAATTGGGCTCAAGAAAGTAAGAGAAAATTGAGGCCCAAATTTGGAGGGGTTGGCCGGCCATCATGGGTGGCCTAAGCCCAAGTCACATGCCAAGCATGTGACAATTAATTAGGGGAGCATATATACATGCTTACCTAGAAGTTTCAAGAAAATCAAAAACAAAAGAAGAGGAAAAAAAAAAGAGAGCATTCGGCTCTCAAGGAGGAAGAAGAAAAAAAAAAAAAAAAATTCCAAGCCCTTTTTGTTCCATCCAAAAATCTTGTTCTTTTTGAATTCCTAACAAGTGCAAGACGCTCTTCGACGTGGTGTAATTAGTTTGGCGGAAGAACCACGTTTGCGGTAAGTTGAAATTTCAAGAAAGAGGTAAGAATCTTATTCTCTTATGTTATGGAAGAGGTATGAAGGTTATAATGATTGGAATTAGATGAGAAGTATGGAATTGTGATGTGTGTGCATAGCCGTGGATGTGTGTGAAGTGTGTGGCCGTGTGGCATATTGGTGTAGTGGAAGGGATGAATTTGATTTTATTTAGCTTGTTAGTTGTGTCGTTGTGACCTTTGTGATGTAAATAAAGGTTTAACGACTCAAGCTCAGTCGATTGAAGTTGGTTGTATGTTATCATGGGAAATTTATGTGATTTTTATATAGTTTTTATCTAATGATGAAAGTAGGATCTTAGGTGTGGATTATGATTATGATTTATGAAATTGGAAAATTGAAATATGTTGTGAATATGCATGTCGAAGATTAGAGGTTTTGGATGAATTATGGTTTGATGGAAAACTTGCATGTTTTGAGGAGTAATGAGAAATGTGTCCGAGGTGTATTTGAATGGCCTTGAATTAGTAGATAAATATGAAAACGTTGATGTGGGATGAAAAGTATGAAGTTAGAGCAAGTTAATGCATTATGTAGAAAGAAAGATTATTTATGTTAAAATGTGCTTTGTAGCGATTATTGGTGTTATTGATCTTGTGGATGTGTTGTTGGGTTGATTGTTGCCATTTTAAGCCGAGTTTAATCCTCGGGGATGTTAGATTTATAGAGGAGATGCTTTGCCCAAATTTTTGTAGACCAATAAGGGATAAAAACAAACTCTTAAAAGGTATATGATTTATATCCGGTAACTTCACCTTTGCGACAGATTCTGGACGAAGCGGGATTTGAGTTTAAGCGAGCGTAAGACATCCGTAATGTCACACCCTGATCTTACCGGGGTGTGATGGGCACCCGACCCCATATTCGGAGCCGAGCGAACCCGCTGACTCTTATTACTCACATATTCTCTTTGGATACTTAAATCAAATAAAGGTAAAATACATAGTAAAATTTTCAAAATTTCTTTTGACGTTTCCCAATTTAAACACGATCATAAGCGTAAAGACTACGTAACATAATGCGTAATAAAAATATATTAGCTAATGGACCCACTCTCAAAACTGACACTCTGGACTCACGACTCTGTCTGCAAAGTCTAACTTTGAACAACCGCACAAAGACATATAATCGACTCGGCGACCTGTGTACAAATGGAGCCTACCAACTCCGCTGGAACGTCTTCTGCAATAGCTCTTACTTGTCTGAGTGTACCTGCGCGGCATGAAACGCAGCGCCCACAAAAAGGGGCGTCAGTACGAGTAATGTACTGAGTATGTAAGGCATGAATAGTATCACGAGACCATAATAGAGAACATAAAACACAACCTAAGAGAGTGGTATAACCGTATCTCTGTTTGTCTACCATGACATATATTATGCAAGTTAGCTTTACCTTTGGAGTACTATATAGATCGCAAGTAACCGCTCCGACCGTGCGGTGTGCGGTGTATAATCGCCCGACCATATAGGTGCGGTGGACTACTGCCCGACCATATAGGTACGGTGTGACGCTTTACGAGCGGCACCGGAGTAAAGGAATAATTTGTCATCCGAGTGCCCCTTGGGGCGGATGCCATGCATGCTAGCTTTTTTAAAAAAATATGTAAATATCCGTAAGTAAAGCGCCGACCACGTAGGATCGGTGTATAGCAACGCCCGTCCATATAGGAACGGTGTATAAGCCGCGTCCGAGCCTCGCGTCGGGGTGTAACCGCCCACCGCGGTGGTGTGTACGCCCGCCGCCCGTTGGACGGCACGGTGTCATAAAATAAATCATGTGTAAACATAAAGCATGCATGAGAGCCCAAGTGAAAACTACAACTCTATCGGAGTGACGTAAGGTCGGTAACCTCCGATTACATTATGGAATAATCGGGATCGCCCGCCTCACCTTGAAGGAACAATTATAAGGCGAGACTATTAATCAAGGATGATATCACGGGAAAACATAAAACAGGGTCATGACATATCATTTCATATACTTTGAAACCTTTAAAATAGTCATTATCCAAAATAGCTTAACATTTCATATCGTCGTATTCACGGATTTTAACATATCCTTGACATATCTGCTCTAGTCATTTTCTCATGTCTAGCATCATTATTGTCATCATAAAATTATAGTCGTTGCTTCAACCATAAAACTTTCAAGAATCTTAAAACTTGGATTTTGGAGAAAAATGGACATTTTGGAAAACATTCATAAACTCTTAGGATGGAAAATCATGCTTTGGAATCATAACCTCTAACTTTTGAAAATAAGGACGTTATGGGAACATTTATAAAATGCAACGTATGATTCATGCCATAGAAGGAAAAAAGGACGAGCCTTAACATACCGTCTCACGACCAACTAGCTACGCTTAATCGTCCAAGCTCGCTACCGCTATTCTACATTCAACAAAATTGACGCAACCATTAGATTCATTATCATGTGCCTCTCTTAACCCTTCAAATACATTTACTTATAATCTGTCGAAATTTCTACAAAGATCTCCTGTAACTACTAACCGTCCCGAGAATATGGCTCGGCCCAATTCATCCATTAACAACAATCCGGGAATTCAACCCGGCCAAACTATCAACAATACCAATAATTATTCTAGCAACACTTCAACATTCAATTCTATTCAATTCAATTCAATTCACATGACTTTCAAAACGATTCAATCAACATACTAATCCATCCAACATTTTCCAACTCCAATAAAACCAATAACAATACATTTCTTTTCTTCCAAATTCATGAAATATAACAACCACACATTAACAATATCATTCATGCAAATATAAGAAATCATACTAACATCACCTTAACTTCTTCAATAATCCCCAAACAATTTCCACTTCAATTTAAACCATTAAATCTTCATTTAACATCATAGAATCCACAACACAACAACCAAAATACTAAATAAAATTAGCTCATCATACCCCACCAAAACAGCCCCCTATACGGCTAGCACATCAACACCGACAAACGAATTTATATCGCTATTTCTTCCGTTCTAATCCGTTAAATCTTTAAATAAACTTGTTAACAATGAAAAGGAGCCTTCATATTACCTTAAGTAGGCAGCCACCACGTTGTCACTCCTCCTTGGTTGATTTTTAGCTCAAATTGAAGACAACGCGACGTACGACACTTTTCTCTTCATGGGCTTCTGAATTCGGGGCTCGGATTTTGGTCAAAATTGGTTTTTCTTCTCCAAGGCTTTTTATCTATCTCTCTCCAGAATTTTCTGGTTGTTTCAGATCTTAAAATGAGGAGGGAAGGCCTGAAATATCACTTATATAACATGGGTCATGGGCCTAACCTGGTTGGGCCCGAGTTGGGGCCTAGCCCACTGACCTTTCAGTCTTAAAACGTACATATATCCTTGTACCGACGTCACCTGGGAACCCACGACCTATGGTTGGAAAGCTAATTCACTTATCTACAACTTATATTTCTTGGTAGTTTTCCAAATTCCAAACTTATTATACCGTTTTTTCCTCTCGAAGTCAGGTCATCCGAAAACGTTTTCTTAAAAATATTCGTTTGGAGGACTTCCACTTTGATTCGGCTCAAGGGTCCTTCTTGAGTTGTGTTCAACTTTACATGTGTGCTTCATATAACTTGTCACATGTCCCAAAAAAAATCTCGATGTGTGGGCCCCACCTCAGCTCGCAAATAATCCGACGTACGAAAATACGAGATACAACACTATCAACGTGAGTTTAAATTATGTAGCAACAACATGATTGCCAATTTTTCTTGAGGAAGCACGTGTCATGCTCATGCTCTAAAAGTGCGGGGTATAACACGTAAAGTATGTAAAGCTATTCCTTTCCTTCTCTTGGCATGTCCTAGGTGTGCTAGGTTCGGGTTTGAGCCCTGGGGGTTATTCTGTTCATAGAAATCCAAGTCTGAATTTGAGTACTATTCATTCAGTGTGATTGAATTAGGATCTTTATATCTTGTTGGAAAAATGCTCAAACATCCATAACTTACATAATGTAATTGAATTGCCTTGGAACTTTCATAAATGACTCCATTAAGTTTAGCGTATGTAATTTGCGTACGCCAGCCACCTCCGTTGACCCGGAGCGGGCCCACTATTCCCGAATCCCCTCCTATCGTTTTATTTGACTTATTTCTATACCATAATTGAAGAAAACCTTCGGCCATTGTCCCAACTACTAAGCGATAGTTGGTTAACTACCCCATTAAGTCTATAATATATTTTGTGGAGTAATAATGTTCCTAATATGATTATCGCTATTTCTCTAAAATGGCTGAAATACTCGTAACTTCCTCACACTAAGTCAAAGTTGACTCGAAACTTGTTTCGGGCTTTTAGGTGTCGTAAGTAAACGTGAGTTTGATTTTTTTTTTCAAAACCACTTTAGGAGTGCGATATCTTATTATATAAGACTCTTCAAACCACTCCGGGGTGCGGGATTTACTATTTCATTCTACCTACGACTTATGTCTACATTCCACAACGCTATTATTATTATTATTATTATTATGCCCGAAGGGGCTCGGATTAGTATTATGTCACGAAAAATTGCCCGGCGGGGTTGTAGCCGTATGTCACGAGTGGCATGCCCGGCGGGGCTAGGAATATTATGTCGGGGAGCATGTAAGAGGGGCCAGATAGACGTATGTTGGACCGGCATGCCCGAAGGGGCCATCATTGTATTTCGGGACACGCATGCCCGCTCTCAGGATAGACGTATGTCGGGATAGCACCTTAAGGGGATTATTATCATTATTATCATTGTCGTTATCATTATTATTACTATTATTACTACTATTAGGCCGGAAGCGGCCGTCCGAAGGGACTATTTTATTTGGACATTAAATTCATACTGGGTATCCTAAATTTGCTTACTGTTGTACTTTTCTGATTCATGCTTCAGTGATGCTTTACATATTCAGTACATATTCCGTACTGACCCCCTTTCTTCGGGGGCTGCGTTTCATGCCCGCAGGTCCAGGGGCGCGACGTGGCGATCCAGCTAATTAGGGGGACCAGCACTGGGAGTCAGACAGCTTCTCTTGTTTCAGGGGCTGTCCCTGTTTTGGTATAGTTTCATATATTGTGCAAGTCATACTCTGTAGAAGTCTACGAACAATAGTTGGGGAGTTATACGGGACAAACCGTTTGGCCTTGTCGGCCATTGTTTTGTTGTACGAAAATGACTAAGAGGCCTTTTGGCTCGCCTTGTTCTATGCCGTATATATATATACAACATGTTTGGGGATGCTTTGAGCTACGTGTTGATTTTAGTATTTCATTTAAAATTTTTAATTTGGAAAAAAAAAATCGAGTTAACGTTTAAGGGTTCGCTCGACTCTGATGAGAGTCGGGTGCCCGTCATGCCCTGACAAAAGTTGGGGTGTGACATTTTTACCATATCGATATCGACCTTCTAATTACTATTATCCCTAATTCACCAATTAACTTATTCCTCGAGGTCAGTCGTACTCACAATTTAATCAAATCTTATCATTACTATTGGCACGACCTTTCAAGTCATATTACAAACCTATATCTCATTCTCTTTTTATTTCTGAGAAAATTTGTGATCTTGAGTTTCCTCTATATTTATTACTATCTCAAAACGCACGCAGAAATACCAACAATGCCTCGAGGGCCAACATACATATATACATATCATATCATATCAAGTTCATGGGGCTCCCAATATCAACAACAGATGCGAAAATGATGAACATACCTCGTATGCCCAACTCAATAATGCGCCTCGTTATACTTTCTTGTTTACTTTCCCTTTTTAACCTTCAGCTTGTATCTATGTCGTACTTCAATGTCTTACCCGACATATATCTCTCATACCTTTGCTTACCAGCGTGCTTTGTAACTTCCGACATCATCAGTCACTTTCTTCTATCGATGTCATCCTTCTGCTGCAATCAAAGGTTAGCGCAAGAAATCTCATTTCCTATGACTTGGCTCTATGGCACGATCTAACATGTGAAAGAAGAGTAACCACCCTAGATGCCCCGTATCCTCCTGTTTATAAGTGTGGCACGCTTCACACCATAAACGGGACTCTACCGGACACGACTTTGATAGAGACAACCCCTAGGACGAATCGCTGTGTGTACCAATTTGTCACACCCTAATTTCGTTAGGGCGTGATGGGCACCTCGACCCTTACTTAGGGCCGAGCGAACCCGCCGACTCTCCTTATACTCATAGTCATCGGGCCCTTAACTCATAACATGAACGTATAATGAAAACTTTCAAAAGAAACCTACTTTTCATCTTTCTCAAATCAGGTGAAATCTGTAAACATATGAAATCTGTAATATAATGCATAATAATACATCGTCTTACATAGCCGCTTACAAAGCTGACATCTTATATACACGACACTGTCTGCAAAGTCTCTAACATAACTACAGATACCATAGCAAAAGCACTCTGACTCGGCAACATTACGGGAGGAAATGGAGCTCGCCAATCCAGCTGGAACATCTTCTGCTAACATCTTCTACTCATCTGGGTGTACATGCGTGGCATGAAACGCAGCCCCCGAAGAAAGGGGGTCAGTACGGAATATGTACTGAGTATGTAATGCATGGAATACGGTTAAATTGATCGTACGGAAATAAGGAGGATGTAAAAGTAGTACAAGAACTTAAACTCATAAAGCTTACCTTGAACCATACATCATGCATTTCAAAGTCGTAAATAAACTGAGTGGCATAAATATAAAATCATCATGTACACATGCATGCATAACGTGCCCCGACCCTCTAACGAGGGACGCGGTAAGTAAAATCATCATATACATGTACATATAACGTGCCCCGGCCCTCTAGTGAGGGACGCGGTGAATAGAGTCATCATATGCCATCCTGGCCACCTCCCCCATATCATCATATCATCATATATATATATATATATATATAAAATGTGTATATATATATATATATATATATATATATATAAAATGTGCCCCGGCCCTCTAGTGAGGGACGCGGTGCATAATGATGGGAGCCGCACGAATACATGCCCCTGGCCCGGACGCGGTGAAGGACATATCGAGGCGGCACGAGGGAGTAGTGAGAAACCAAATGCACATAAATCATCATCACAGACTCAATGAATAAGTAAGTAGCCGACGCTCGAGAATCAAAGCGGAAATCATGTTAAGTTCTTTCAAAAATGAGTCATTAGGACTATATGAAGGTAAATCTCGGGGACCACGGATATGTATCAAACCAATCCGAGCCCGCCCATGCAAGTTAAAGTCGTTATACATTACAAAACTTTCTACGAACGTTTCAAGGCAATCCGGTTCTATCTATGAAATTTACGGACATTTTTAGACAAGATCCTTTAGGAACAAACCGTTTATACAACATTCTAAATCCAATCATACCAAAGACATAAAGACCATAGCTTGACCATATTAAGGATGCTAACATCAATAAGCAAATATGAATCATAAACGTGCTCGGAACTTAAGAATGAAGATACCTCGAGGCTCGTGTCATAGCCTAATTACAACTAGGACATGCCAAAAGAAAGAAAGGTGAGCTTCACATACCTCGTCCACTTCCTACGCTAATCTGAACTCATGTCTCGGCTTCTCAAAATCTACAACAACGTCATTAGACATCGAACATTAGTCATAAACACTGAAGGATTCAATTCCAAGCCATTATTTTATCTACAGAAATTTAAAGATTTCCCCGATAAATTCAACATCCCCGAGAATTCAACTCGGCCAAATCTTCAACAACAATACCAACAACCGTATTAACAACATCAATGATCAATTCAAAACGCATTATAACGCTAGTAATTCTTTTCCACATAATTCAACAACATTCCATTTACCTTCAATTCGATGACATACATTCAAGCTAATGCCAATGATCTCACATTTAAAAACTAATTCAAAACCATCCAAACAAAATTCAAGAACGCTTCAAACAATCTGCTCGTTATTCAAAATAATCCATCCAAGCTACCATGGAACCCGAAACCTCCAATTTCCATAAGAACAACATCAACACATTTCTTTCTTCCAAATTCATCAACTACACCAATAATCCACACTTTAGCAACATTATCTTCATAAATACAAGAAACTATATTTAATTCACATTAGCTTCCAAAACAAAACCCACACACGATTTTATCTTCAACTTAATTCATTAAACCTTTATTTACATCATAGAATCCACAACACAACAACCAAAAATACTAAATAAAATTTAGTTCATTCCTTGTCACAAAACAGCCCATACCCACGGCTCAACATCAACATACAAAGTTTCATGAATTTCATCCATTTCTACACACTATTCCCTCCGTTCTAATCCGTTAAAACTCGAATAAACTTGTTAACAATGAAAAGGAACCTTAATCTTACCTTAAGTATGCAGCCACCACGTCCACCCTCTTCTTCTTGGTTGATTTTTAGCTCAAATTGAAGGCAACGCGACGTACGACACTTTTCTCTTCATGGGCTTCGGAATTCGGGGGCGCGGATTTTGGTCAAAATTAGTTTCTCTCTAGGCTCTCCTCTCTCTTTTTCTCCAGAATTTTCTGGGTGTTTTGGTATGAAAAATGAGGAGAAAAGGCTGATATTTCATTTAAAAAGGTGTGGGTAATGGGCCTGACCACGTTGGGCTCGGGTTGGGCCTGGCCCACTGACCTTTCTGCCTTAAAACGTCCATATCTCCTTATCCCGATGTCTTCTGTGAACCCACGACCTATGGTTGGAAAGATATTTCAATTATCTACAACTTTTACTCTGGGAGTTTTCCCAAATCCCAAACTCATAATACAGTTTTGGCCCCTCGAAGTCAGATCACCCGAAGACGTTTTCTTAAATCACCCTTTTGGAGGGCTTACACTCATTTTTAGCTTATGGGTCCTTCTTAGGAGTTGCTCAACTTCACATGTACCACTCTTATATCTCTTCATATGTCCTTTATAAAATCCCGACATGTGGGTCCCACCTTAACACACGGCCACTTTGGCCTTTTCATTAAATTTTTTATATCAACTTCTAGCCCCTAATTTCCCTTAATATTCCATACCAATAAAATTCATAAGCAACTTGTGCATTAAAATAAAATCGGAGGTCAAAAGTCTCAACCTCGTATCCCGAACTAGTCTTGTCCTTAACTTATTATGGTTAGCTCGGATTATCCCAACGTACAAAATACGGGATATAACACAAGCCATGTCCAGCCGTGTTCTTAACCATGACCTATCATTCAAGGACGAATGATCCCCAGGGGGAGATATTGTAACACCTCTTCCCTTCGGCCTAAGTTTCGACTTATAATACAGAGATATAATGGAACCACAATGAGAAATATAGGATGTGTTTTGAAATACCTTTTCGTCCATATAAGGACCAGGCCAATCGGATCAATGTACAAGAAGTTATGATCGAGTGACTGAAAGGTCGCAGTTAGTCTGCAAGACTGATTAGTGTGGCATAAGGAGTTATGCGCCGCATATCGTGATATGTGCCGCATTTCGAAAGTCAAATGCCCATTCCAAATTTCCCAGATCTCTGATTCAGGATGCGTCTGCATATGTGTCTGCATAATGTATTACGTGTCATATACCATGATATGCGATGCACTTCGGAACTAAAATGTATGTAATGAAAGTGCCAATGCACTGTTTCAATATGCGTTAGCATCTGCGGCCACAAAATGAGTTATGCGCTGCAATCGGCTTCCGATTTTCTTTAAAAAAGCATTTTCTGAAACTATAAGTCCATTTTTCAGTTTTCCAAGCCCTAAGTATGATTTTTCTCTCGTCCCAGCCTCCCATATCAAGGTAAGAACATCTCTACGGTTTCTGATCAATCCTAGCACTAATTATATGATTTCTAACATGATCTTAAACAAACTCTAGGATTAACAAGTAATCCTTCTCCAATGATTCAAGCTAGGGTTTTTGGGTGTTCTTCATTAGAGAAACAAGATAGTTCGTGGGATTGGATCACTTACAGGTATGTAGGGCTTCTATCCAAGAGTGGGAACATCTTTGCTCTTTCCCACGCCACGTTTAATCCATGAAAGTACGATTTCTCCTTATAGTTAGAGGATTATGTCTCAGTTTATAATGAACCCTAGATATATGTCAACCTTGTATATGCATATTACTATGCTCAATCGTGTTTCAGTTATTTGTATTCACGAATCTCATTATGAATGTCATGACCCTGTCCGTAATTCATGAATACTCATGCTTTGAATGCCATGAGTTTAATTACAAGTCATGAACCCATTTTACTAAATTCCATGAATCTCGTATGTCTTCATGATTCGCTTAAGTTATATTATTTATCTATATTCATATTATATTATACTTACAAATCATGTTTACAAGTCATGTGGTTGCATAAAGCCATGTGTCAAGTTTTGATGATTGGTAAAGTGAACCTACAATACAAAGAAACCAGGTCTAGATACACAAGGTATTTAAGATCAAGGCAGAGGTTCTAGATAATGTAAAATACCTAAAAAAGCAAGCATCACAGGATGGATAGAACAGGTCCATAGACATGTTCCATTGAAAAGGAGGCAACACAGTGTGGTTAGAATAGGTCCATAGACATGTTCCATTGTAAAGAAGCTACATAAAAGAGCATACACATGAACCCGGAGTGGAAACATGTGTGCCAATGCCTAAGTACAATGATCAGATCAGAGAGAGAATAAACCATCCATATACATGATCTATCAGAAGACAGGTCCTGACAAAGCAAAGGAGATGAAGATGACTTAGTCACAAAGCAGTTCATGGAAGAATAGAACAAACATGAAAATATGTTCTATCACAAAGGGTCATCAGGGGCAGTGGATTAATGAATCGAGAGAAAAGGTGAAGATGACTTAGAAGTATTTTATTCAATTAAAGAGAATTGTAGACGAAGCATATGAACCAGGTGTTATATCCCGTATTTTGTTCATCGGGACAATCCAGATTAATTAGGATAAGTTAGAGGCAAGAACATTCCGGGATACGAAGTTGAGACTTTTGACCTTCGATTATGTTTTAAGACCTAAGTTGTTCATGAATTTGTGGGTGTGGAACATTTGGAAAAATTTGGGACCAAAAGTGGAATAATGGAAAGTTGGAAATTATTGAATTTTGGCCATGTTTGGCCGTGTGGTTATTGGAAATGGCCCACACATTTTGTGGCCAAATTTAATTGGTCCAACCCATGTGTGGGCCATGGACACTTGTGTAACATATAAGGGAGCATAAAAGATGACTAAGGGTTCATCTTTCTTCACTTTCAATACTTAGAAAAAAAATCAAGAAGTTGAAGAACAATAGCTTCAACCATTCGGCCAAACCCAAGGGAAAACCGTGTCCAAATTGAGCCATCACAAAAATATTTCTTTGATGAAAATCCACTAATTGGAGGTCCCTAAGTAACGTGGAAGTGTTTTTTGGGTCATCCAACCATCCGTTTTGTAAATTGCAAACCCTAGCCTATTTGTGAAGTTGAAGAAGAAAGATTTTGGAGAGCCCGAGGTTTGAGTTTGGAGTGACTTGGAGAGCGGACGAGGTATGTAAATCTTACCTTTCCTTCTTTTGGCATGTCTTAGATATGATTAAGCTATGAAACGTTACGAGCCTTGGGGGAAATTCTATTCGTAAAATCCGAGCATGTTGACGATGCTTATTTGCTTCTTGATGTTGGCATCTTTATATGGTCAAGCTATGGTTTATATGGTTTTGTATGATTGGTTCTCAAATGTTGCATAAAAATGGTTGTTTTCAAAAGAGTCTTGCAACTACGAACGTTCGTAACTTTCACAGACGGAACCGGATTGCTTTGATAAATTCGCAAACGATTCTTATTTATTTCTTGATATTCATATCCTTAATGTAGCCGAACTATGATCCTTATGTCTTTTGTATGACTAAATTTCTAAGGTTGCATAAGAGTTTTGTTTTCAGAAGAGTTCTGTTTTTTTTTAAAAAAAAGTTTTGTTTCTAAACGATTCCGAAACTACGAACGACCGTAACTTTCAAGAAAGGGCTCGGATCGTTTTGATATCTTCGCAAATGATTTCATGACGTATAATGACTTTAATTTTCAGCCAGGCGGGCCCGGATTGGGTTGACTCGTCCGAGGGTCCCGCGACTTTCTTCTCGTATAGTTTTGATGGTTTTTGAAAGAACTTAATATGACTACCTTTCCGACCCCCGAGTATGACTATATATTTATTTATTGAGTCTGAAATGTGGATTTGTACACTTATGATTCTGTTATATCCCGTATTTTGAGTAACGGGACAACTTGAGTGAATCATGAGAAGTTAGGGACAAGGCTATCCCGAGAGACTTTCGTTTGTTTTAAATTCTTAAATTGTGTATGATTTTAATGTCTTGAAAATGTTAAGGAAACACTTGGAGGGATTTTCCATTTTTAGTAAGTGTGCTATTTTAGGAAAGTTTGAAAATTCAAAAAAAAAAATATAAATAAAAGGCCATGTGGCCGGCCACATGGAGTGTGGGCCATGGCCACATGGTTGGCTAGTATGGGTAAATAAAAATATGACAAGGGATCATTTTCATCACTTTATCTCTTAGAAATTTCAAGAAAAATCAAGAAAGCTTGGAGAGGAGAAAAAGGCCATAGTATTCGGCCATGACCATGAAAACCAAGATCAAATTTTAGCCATCAAAAAAATAAATTCTTCAAGCAAACTTGCTAATTCAAGGGTGCTAAGTAACGTGGAGTCATTGTTTCGGAAAATAGTTTGCTCGTTTTCGCTATCTACCAACTTTGGGCAAGTGAGAAGTTGAAGAAGAAAGGTGAGTTCTAATCTTGTTTTATGTGTTGTGAATGGTTTATATGTGTTGTAGTATGCTAAAAAGGAAGAAATTCATGTTAGAAGATGTGTTGAAGTTGGGCCGTGTAAGTGGTGTTTTGGCCGTGTGTGTATGTTATGGTGAAAGCCATGAATTAATGTTAATTAGCATGTTTTGAATGTTGTAGAGTGAAGAAAAGAATGAAAATCATCTTTGTGTGTAGTTATGGTGTTGGCCGAATGGCCCTCCTTTGTGTAGTTGAGAATGAACGAATTGTCGTTAGTGTTTTCGTTATCGTCGTTATGGATTTTATAAGGAAAAATGTAAGTTTAATGATCCAAAACAATGTTATGTTCGTTATGGGATGATTTGGAAATTTATACACATTTTATGTGATTTTTGTATTTATGAGAATTGCCTTGTTAATGTGTGGATTATTAGTATAATTCATGAATTTGGAAGGAAAGAATGTGTTTGGTGTTGTTCTCGGGTTTGGAGACAAATTCGGGTGAATTGGAACAATGTTTGGGTTGTTTAAAACATTGTATGAATTGCTTAAAGTGTTCTTGGGCATGGTTTGAATGGGTTTGGATTGGTAGTTGAATATATAAACGTTAATATTGGCTTGAATGTAAGCGGTTGAGGTAGTAAAATGGAAATTATGAATGTTGTTGAAGTCATGTAGAAAGAACTATTTATGTTGAAATGTGATTATAGTGCTTGTTGATGTTGTTGGAATTGTTATTGGGTTGGTTGTTGATATTCTGAGCCGAGTCATAATCTCGGGGTTGGTGTAATTATAGGGGAGATGCTGCCCAAATTTTTGTAGCCAAGAATTGGTTAAGATCGAATTCTTAAAACTTATGATTAATATTTGGTAAATATGACCAAATGTAGATTTTGGACAAAATGGGACTTGAAGTTGGACGAGCGTAAAGGACGAATAAGGTATGTAAAGCTTCACCTTTTGTTCTCTTGGCATGTCTTAGGCATAATAGGTTTGGATATGAGCCTCGGGGACGACCCTACTCCTGGAAATCCGAGCTTGAATTTGCCCCTTTTCCATTCAATAGAATTGAATTAAGAAATTCATGTTTTGTTCAAATGATCATTTAAGCATCTAAAACTTGTTCTAATGGAATTAGATAGCCTTAGAACTGTCGTACATGACTCCATCAGGCCTAATGACCATAATTTGGGTACGCCGCCTCAACTTGACCGAGGTGGGCCCACGCGTCCCGAGATTCCCTTATGACGCACTGTTTGACATAATTGCGCGAAACTTAAAGAAAGTTTTTGGGCTATTGTCTTGATTATTAAAAGATAATTGTTCTAACTATTCCGTTGAGCTGTATGATATATTTTGACACGTAAAATAACCGCAGGAGTCCCTAACTTTTGCTTATTAATTCCGGTCAACCTGAAATTTGTTTATGCACTTTCAAATGTCGGTAAACACAGTTGGTCCTTGAGTTTTGGAAAAGAATCTGGTTATTTACTTGTTATATGCATATGGCTTCTCACTACTCTGCTCGTGCAAGCTTAATACGTCCTTCACCGAGTCCCGGGCCGGGTATGTATTCGTGCACAGTTTCATTGCATCGTTCACCGAGTCCCTCACTAGAGGGCCGGGTACGCTATATATATATATATATATACATATATGATGATGTTATGATATGGGGATGGCGGCGTGATGGCATTTGATGATCCTATTCACCGAGTCCCTCACTGAGGTCGGGTACATATATATGCATATGATTACGTAATTGCTATACATAACGGTTATATGATTTATTTACCGAGTCCCTCACTGGAGGGCCGGGTACGTTATATGTGCATAATGACTTGATGATATGATATGGATATACATGATATACGATTCACAGGTAAGTTTTGATTTCCTAAGTTCTATACTTATTTCGATACAGTCTAGTTCGGTTATGATCCTATTTACTGTGTTCTGTGCTTTACATACTCAGTACATATTCCGTACTGACCCCCTTTCTTCGGGGGCTGCGTTTCATGCCGCGCAGGTACAGATACACGTTTGAGTGAGCCGCCAGCTTAGGGTCCCTGTTCAGCTATCTTGAAGAGCTCCCTTGTCCGGAGCCCAGATTTTGGTACAGTCTCTTTGCTACGTTTGTATATATTTATTCAGGGGTACGACGGGGCCCTGTCCCGTCATATGATTTTGTTACTCTGTGTAGAGGTCTGTAGACACGTATGTGGGTTATGGCTCTTCCTGTACAGTAAGTGTATGTGTTATATGTTTGAGCGGTTTATCCACCGCGGCAGCCTTGCCGGCTCGCCTATATATGTGTATATGGATATGTTGGCCCTGTGCGGCCTTTGTTGGTATTTTCGGCGTGTGTGTTAATTTTGGTTAGTAAGAAAAACAAAGAGGAAACTCGCCCAAATTTTTCTAAATATTTGAGTTACTATTTTTGGCTTTTGGTACGTACGGGTGCCTGGGGTTCGTGCGCTAGTCACGGCTTACGGGTTGGGTCGTGACAAAAGTGGTATCAGAGCGGTTAGTCCTCGGAGTGTCTACAGGCCGTGTCTAGTAGAGTCCTGTTTATCGGTGTGTTGTGCACCACATCTATAAACAGGAGGCTACAGGACATTTAGGATGTTACTTTTCCTTCTGATCTTAGATCGTGCGATAGAGCGGTATTATCAGGATGACTCCTCCCTAACAAACTGTTATGTTTTCAGCGATGCCTCCGAGAAAGGCGACGGCTGCCCGTAAGGGCAAGTCCGTCTTGCGGGGAGAGACTAGTCGGGGCCGCAGAGTGACCGGGCCCATGCTCGGCCGAGCCGGATATTATGCCCCGGTCGGCAGTTCCGCCACCCCATCACCGTCGAGAGGGGCACGGAGCGGCCGGCCAGGCCGCGGCACGGGGAGGCGGCCCCACCGCCCGCCCCTGAGATTCGAGTGCCTGAGCCTCCGGCCCCTCAGCCAGGGGCGGAGGATAGGGCTATGAGGGACGCCGTCCAGCTGCTTACCAGGTTGGTAGCAGGGCAGGTGCAGAGACACGGAGTAGGGGATGACCGGGCGGATAGACGTGACAGTGAGAGGGCTCGCTATTTCCTGACCTGTAATCCGCCAGAGTTCTTCGGGTCAAAGCCCGAGGAGGACCCTCAGGAGTTTATCAGAGAGATGCGGCGTACGCTGCGACTTATCAGGGCCTCCGAGACTGAGTCAGTAGAGTTGGCGTCGTATCGGCTGCACGACATAGCAGCCAACTGGTATGAGTCATGGGAGCTGTCCAGAGGTGAGGGGGCTCCCCCAGCTGTATGGGATGAGTTTGTGGAGGCTTTCCTTGCCCATTTTCTACCTCCAGAGACCAGACGCGCCAGGGTTCACAGGTTTATACATCTGAGGCAGGGTGGTAGGAGCGTCCGGGAGTACAGTCTGGAGTTCGATTCTGTCACACCCTGACCTTACTAGGGTGTGATGGGCACCCGACTCTCCTCAGAGTCGAGCGAACCCTTAGACATTCGCGTAATAAAACCTGCCATTTCGAAAACTTCTTAAAACATGGAACTTTTCAAACAACAATCATTATCTGAAAATACATACTCTTTTAACATTTACAAATTATTCGCACTTCCCGACGCACTATCCACGGACACCTTTGTCGCAAAGTCTCTCTAGGATGTACAAATACCATGACATAAGTACTCGACCTGGCAACACTCCGAACTGAGATGGAGCTCGCCAATCCCACTGGAACAGCTCCTAGCAAAGTCTTTGACTCGTCTGGGTGTACCTGCGTGGCATGAAACGCGGTTCTCGAAGAAAGGGGGTCGATACGAAGAATGTACCGAATATGTAAGGTAGTGACAACTAATAACCGCAACTTAATTTAAGAGAGAAGAAATCGCAAATCAAATTCAATACTGCCGAATTTTATTTGGAAGAAGCATAAATATATATATATGGGTCTCATGTAATCCCTAAGTGAATAATGCAAATGAACACACACATCTTAAGTAAAGGATGCAATCTAACCCGTGTGTCGCTTCCGACATTCAATGAAATAGTCCTTCGGACGGCCGCTTCCGCGTAGTAATAAAGATGGCCCCTTCGGGCATTGCCGCTTCCGCATAATAACAACGATAGCCTTTCGGGCATTGCCGCTTCCGGCATAATAATAAAGACGGCCCCTTCGGGCATTGCCGCTTCCGGCATAACAATAAAGATGGCCCCTTCGGCATGCCGCTTCCGGCATAATAATAATCACGGCCCCTTCGGGCATTTTAGTAATGATAATGTAAACATAAGTAGTAAGTGAAATGAAATAGTGAAATCTCGCACCCCTTTCGGAGTGGTTTTGAAAAGAATAGCTCACTCAGACATAAGGTGAGGCCATAGTGCTCCCAGACGTGAGCTGAGGCCATAGCACACTCGGTCGATCCGAGGCCACGGCTCGCTCGGATACGTACCGAGGCTATAGCATACTCAGCATAAGCCGAGGCCACCGCACCCTCTTCGGAGTGGTTTTAGAAAGTCTAAATATTAAAACCTCACACCCCCGTCGGAGTGGTTTTAGAAAATCAATTTTGTGTTCCTTTGTACAAAACTAGTTCTTTAAAAATCATCAGTGAACCACAACCGCGTTTCCGAAGCCATTTTTGGAAAACCGAGGTAATAATCATATTAGGAACATTGTCACACCACCACGTACATTATAGAACATAATGAGGTAGCTAAACAACTGGCCATTGGTAGTCGGGTCCTACTCATGCAAGTTCTAAATGTTTAGGGAGCTCTTCCATCATTTCACACAATTTCTAATTCAATTCTACTGAATGAATAGTAGTTAATTTCAATCTCGAATTTCTAAGAAAGGAATTGTCCCCAAGGCACATATTCAAGCTTACTACGTCTAAGACATGCCAAAGAAAGAAAGTGAAGCCTTACATACCTTTTCCGCCTCTTACGCTACTCCAAATCCCAGGGCCCAAGTTCGCCAAAATCTGCAATTTGGTCGCATTTACCGATTACTATTCATGAGACTTAAAATTTCAATCTTGCCTCAATACTTGTCTACCGAAATTTCGGCAGCATTTCCCCCGTAAACACACCATCCCGAGGATATAACTCGGCCAATTTAACAACAACAAACCCGAGAATTCAACTCGGCCAAACTATCAACAACAATGCCAACCATCATATCTCCAACTTCAACAATTTATTCAAAATACATTCCAACAAGAGTAGCTCCTTTTACATAATCAAACAACATTTCATTTATATCCAATTCACAATTGTTCACACATTCAAATACTAATCCGAAACCATTCAACAATATTCTAGAACACTTCGACAACCCGCACAATATTTCAAACGGTTCAACCAACCCATACACTACCCAAATTCTTTCAAATCCAACAAGAATAATTACAACACATTTTCTTTCTTCCAAATTCATAAACTACACCAACATTCTACATATTAGCAACATTATTCCTACAATTATAAGAAACCATACTAATGTCATATTAACTTCTTCCATAATCCGCAAACGATTACAACTTTATTTCAAGCCATTAAATCTTCATTTAACAACATGAAATCCACAACACAACAACAATCAAAATACTAAATAAAATTAGCTCATCATACCCCACCAAAACAGCCCCCTATACGGCTACCACATCAACACCGACAAACGAATTTATATCGCTATTTCTTCCGTCCTAATCCGTTAAATCTTTAAATAAACTTGTTAACAATGGAAAGGAACCTTCATATTACCTTAAGTAGGCATCCACCATGTTATCACCCTCCTCCTTGGTTGATTTTTAGCTCAAATTGAAGACAACGCGACAGACAACACTTTTCCCTTCATGGGCTTCGGGATTCGGCGCTCGGATTTTGGTCAAAATTGGTTTTTCTTCTCCAAGGCCTTTTTTTCTCTATCTCTCCAGAATTTTCTGGTTGTTCCAGATCTTAAAATGAGGAGGGAAGGGATGAAATATCACTTAAATAACATGGGTCATGGGCCTAGCCCGAGTTGGGCCTAGCCCACTGACCTTTCGACCTTAAAACGTCCATATCTCCTTGTACCGACGTCACCTGGGAACTCACAACCTATGGTTGGAAATATAATTCAATTATCTACAACTTCTATCTCTTGGTATTTTTCCAAATTCCAAACTTATAATACCGTTTTTGCCCTCGGTCAGTGTCACCCGAAAATGTTACTTAAAAATATTCGTTTGAAGGGCTTCCACTTTGATTTGGCCCAAGGGTCCTTCATGAGTAGTGTTTAACTTTACATATGTGATTCATATAACTTGTCACATGTTCCAAAAAAAAAAATCTTAACGTGTGGGCCCCCACCCCAGCTTACAAACAATCCGACGTTCAAAAATACGAGATATAACATCCTCCCCTCAGAACATTCGTCCTCGAATGTTCAACTGACCTTATGGGGTTTTGTAGCACTTCGGGTGGGGTTCCTTCTCTTTATGCCCATTCCTTATCCTTTACCTTATTCTCCTTGGCCCTTACACAAATCCTCAGTTTATGTCATAGATTTCTTTTTTTGGTCTAATATAATATGGTCTCCCCCCTTTAAGGGTTCTCTATGCACTCGGTTCTTCTTTTCAACTTCCGTGCACAACATAGCAAAATTTCTTACCATAAGTTTCCCTTCACTTTCTCGTCGATACCCTCACATATGGGATATCATACATGTTCATATACATATACACATATAATTAGTATCAACTAACCTACAAAATACTTTCGCACACTATTCAAGCCTATCCAAATTTTAACCGTGACATACTTTCCATTTCTTCTTTAATCGAGCCTCGTCGCGTGCCGCGTAGCCTTTTGTGGTCTCCAACCATCTCGTATATCCTAATTTCACTTAGGCTATTCTAATTTTTCATTTGTCTCTCACAACTAAATCCTTGAAATTTCTTGCATACTTCCCGAGGGGTCACCCATCCCGAAATCGTCTTCCCACCCGAGCACGCTTAACCTCGAAACCTTGGTGGAATTTGTTGCCTTAATCGTGTATAATCACGTCCACTTCCTCGTATGTCCTTTACTACATAACTGGAGCAAATCAAGGTTTTACAGTATTCCGGACATATTCGTAACACGTCCCTTCTTGTACAATAACCGTTTTGCCCTTTTTTCGGTCTTCTATATCACCTTCACAAATTCTTATTATTCAAAATCTGTACGCAGCAAATACCACAATACCTTACAGAGCACATGGCTACATATCACATTCTAGCCATCCAGGACTTTCTGTTTAAGGTAGCAGAACAAATATATCCAGCCTACCTTTATGACCTCCCATGTCACCACTTGCCATTTTTCGCCGTATGTAAGGCTTACGTAAGGAATCTTATTTCGTGACTTGGGCTCTATCGCACGATCTAAGACAGAAAGAAGGTCACAATCCTAGATGCCCCGTAGCCTCGTTTATAAATGTGGCGCGCTTCACACCATAAACAGACTACACGGACACGACTTTGCAGACAACCCCTATGGCTGGACTCCGATACCACTTTGTCACACCCCGACCT
Organism: Lycium ferocissimum; assembly: GCF_029784015.1. Lineage (NCBI taxonomy): Eukaryota > Viridiplantae > Streptophyta > Magnoliopsida > Solanales > Solanaceae > Lycium > Lycium ferocissimum. The sequence continues at coordinate 51,417 of NW_026725731.1, forward strand.
TACTAGGGTGTGACAGATTCCTTGGCCAGATACGCTCCTCATATTGTAGCAGAGATGGCCGACAGAGTACATCAATATGTTATGGGGCTGGATGATTATTTGATTGATGTATCAGTATGTCGATGGTCGCTTCGCCCACTGGCATGGACATTGCAAGAAAGCAGGTGGCATATGCCCAGGGTATGGAGGAGCGACATAGGGGGCGTCAGCCCGATAGAGACTACGACAGGGGCCAGCCCAAGAGGGCTAGATCGGCTGGGCATTCTGGAGAGTTTCGAGGCGGGCAGCCTCAGCAGCGTACGGGGTATTCGTCCCAGCCAGCGCAGAGTGCACCCCCACGGTTCCCGGGCAGGAGATTTGATCGTACCGGGTATTCAGGAGCTGGTCGGAGCTCCCGCAGCTTCGGTGCCGGCGTATGGATAGAGGTTCCTACGTACGAGGCCCCATTACCCCCGTTGTTCTCGTTGTGGTAGGCCTCATTTGGGGGGTGTCGTCGTGACACCGGTGCTTGTTTTTTCTTGCGGCCGTCGGGGCCATATTATGAGGGAGTGCCCG
>NW_026725732.1:0-82224 GCF_029784015.1 Lycium ferocissimum
GATAGGTTAGTGGATAATACCCGTGCATGACCATATTAGTGGGAATACATATTCCGGCAACCAATGCGACGATATAAAAAAAAAAAAAAAAAAAAAGGCATTAATTGGACAAGACGAGAGAGTTCAAGCGAAAAAGGAGATATGATCGATGTGGTGAGATCGTATGTTATGACAATAAAGGAACGGCCCCCCCGAGACCTTATGCGACCGGACTAGTTGAACATTCGAGGACGAATGTTCTAAAGGGGGGAAGAATGTTATATCCCGTATTTTGAACAACGGGACCAAATGAGTAAATTATGATAAGTTAGGGAAAGATCATTCCGGGACATGAAGTCGGGACTTTCAACCACGATTTTGTTCTAAAAGCATAAGTGATGAATGACTTTCTTGGCATGGGAATTATTAAGTAAACATTTGGGGCCAAAAATTGATTAAGAAAACTTGGGAATTATTGTAATTAGAGGGCCAAAGTGGCCGGCCAAGGACTTGTGGGGCCATGGACACATGAATTAATTCTATATGGATTATTAAAAGATGACTAAGTCATCTTTCTTCTCATTCCATACTCTAGAAAAATCAAGAAAATAAGAAGGAGACAAAGGAGAAGGGTCACGGCCATGGGAGTGGAAAACTAAGGTCAAGAAATTTCCATCAAAAAAATTGGTTCTTCTATCAAAACAACTAAGTCAAGGGCGCTTGTTAACGTGGAGGTGTTATTCGGATCAATAAGCTATTCGTTTCCCTTGTTCATCACCTTAGTGGACGTGTGAAGTGAAGAAGAAAAGGTAAGAACTAATCCTCTTTTGTGTGTTGTGAATGGTGTGGACGTGTTGTAGTATGCAAACATGCATGGAATTTATGAAAACCTAGGAGTGGAAGTGGAGCCGTGGACATGGGGCATGCTTGGCTTGTGGCCGTGCATGCTCCATATGTTGTTGGATTAGTAGCTTGAATTATAGTAGTATGTTTCCTTGTCGTTGTAATGTGTTGAATGAGTGTAAATCGTATGTGTGTATGAGTTGAAGGGTGGCCGATATAGGCCATGGTTATGCCAAGAATGGACAAATGTTACTTAAGGCTCTTAGTTGTTGTCGTTGTGAGTTTTGTATCGTTAATGAGCTCTTAAATGACCCACGTTGATGTTGTGAAGGTTGCGGGCTGTTTTGGGAGTCATTGTGCGTTTAATGAATTTTGTAATTAAGAGAATGACATTGTTTATGCATGGTTTAGTAGTATAATTTATGGAATTTAAAGGAAGGAAGGGAGTCATGTTCTCGGGTTTGGGTTGGATTTCGGGTAAGTTGGTAAAATGTTTGGATTGTTTGCAATATTGTATGAATTGCTTAAAGTGTTCTTGTTCATTGTGTGAATGGGCTCGGATTAGTAATTGAACGTATAAACGTCGATATTGATTGGAATGTAAGTAGTATGTTGGAATGTTGGGAAAGTTGTGGAAATTATGTAAAGAGCGTTACTAGTGTTGAAATGTATTTTGAATTGATGATCGATATTGTATCTTAATTGTTGGTTTGGTTGTTGTTGCTTGTTTTGAGCCGTAGTTAATTCTCGGGGGTGTTGTATTTATAGGGGGTCGCCGGAATTCCGGTAGACAAGTATTAGTTTAAGATTGGAATTTCAAGTCTTATGATTAGTAATTGGTAAAAGTGACCATTTGCGTTCGACGAAACGGGATTTGAGTTTAAGCGAGCGCAAGTCATCCGTAAGGTATGTAAGGCTTACCCCTTCTTTCTTTGGCATGTCTTAGACGTAATAGGCTTGAATACGTGTCTCGGGGACCACTCTAATTCTAGAAATCCGAGGTTGAAAATGATTACTGTTCATTCAGTAGAATTGAAGTAAATGCTTATGAATAGTTGCAAGAATTGTTCTAGTGCCTAGAAATCGCTTGAATAGGATCCGATTACCCTAAAGACCCTCATAAGTAATGTCGTGAGACGTATTATACGTAAGTCGAATACGCCGCCTCATTTGACCTGAGGTGGGCCCCAGTTCCCGAGATTCTTGTTATGTTGACCTAATTGGATTATTTTAAGTAATATGCAAGTACGATGATTATTTTGATTGTCCCATTGAATATTACAATTATTTTGATATAGTTGACTTGTAAGAACGACTTCGGGGTTAGTAACTTTTGTATAAAATTTTGATTAACTCGAATTTGTTCTACACTTTCGAAGAACGGCAAATATAATTGTCCGTCGAGTTTTAAAAAAAAAATAATTTGTTTACCGATTGGTTTACATGCATATATTATCTCACTACTCGCTCGTGCGGACTATTATGACATCTTGCGTCCCGGCCTAGGCATGTATTCGTGCGGTTCCTCGCATTATTCACCGCGCCCCTCATAAGAAGGGGGCCGGGGCATGTTTATATATGTATATGTACTTATGTATGATGATGATGTGATGACGGGGGAGGCGGCCGGGGACGGCATATGATGATTCCTTTCACCGCGTCCCTCCCTAGAGGGCCGGGGCACGTTACATGCATGCACATGATGATTTTACTTACCGCGTCCCTCATTATAGGGCCGGGGCATGTTATGTTTGTATTTGTTCACGATGATTTCTTTAATTATGATACTCAGTCTATTATGATTTGGGAAAACCCGTTTTATGTCCAAGGTAAGTTTTATGAGATCCGATTATTGTACTAATTTTCCTTCCTCTTTATTTCTGTATAATTCAGTTATTGTGTTTACTGCTTTACATACTCAGTACATATTTCGTACTGACCCCTTTCTTCGGGGCCGCGTTCATGCGCGCGGTGCGGATATACGTTCGGGTGAGCCGCCAGCTTAGGGTCCCTGTTCAGCTATTTTGAAGAGCTCCCTTGTCCGGAGCCCAGATTTTGGTACAGTCCTTTGTCACGTTCATGTATATTTGATCAGGGTACGGCGGGGCCCTGTCCCGTCATATGTTTGTATGTTCTGTTCTGTGTATAGAGGCCTGTAGACGTAAAGTGTGGGTTATGGTTCCGTCTGTACAGTATGTGTATGCGATATATGTTTAGGCGGTTATCTACCGCAGCAGCCTTGCCGGCTCGCCTATGTATGTGTTTATATGATAGGATGGCCGTGTGTGGCCTTTGCTGGTATCTTCTGAGTGCAGGTAAATTTTGGGTTAGTAGGAAAAACAGAGGAAACTCTGCCCGGATTTTTCTAAAAATATTTGAGCTATTACCTTATTAATTTTCTTGTTAACATATGCGATACTGTGTGTTAGCACGTGCGGGTGCCCAGTTCGGACGTTAGTCGCGGCCCACGGGGTTGGGTCGTGACAATATCCGAGGTAAGTTGAGATAAAGATAACATTTCAAGAGGACTTTGGACGCTTACGCTTCGAATAAAAGTCTTGCTCTAATTCGAGATTGGAAAATAAGGACATGGTTAAGTATAAACGGATAAGGATATAAGTACACCCCTAAAGGGGGAAGCAAGAGAGAAATGTAAGGATGAGATAGAAACAATGATACGGTAGTGTGTTTGATATGGGACGGCACAAATGAGACCCCTTTTATGGAAACAAGTTAGTAAGGTCGAAAAACTAGCAACAAGTGGATAAAAGTCGTGGATAATGTTGAAGGTAGTGTGAGAAGTTTGCCTGGTGGCCGTACTTTGAATGATACGACGCGTAAAGTGGACGTGTGAAGAAAAAGAGTATGACAAGAAAATGGTATTGGATAGCTTAAGAGATAGTATGAAGGATGGAAATAGCAGAAAAGGGAGCTCCCCGAGGTGCTTATGGCGCGACCTGTGAGCTAGTTGAACATTCGAGGACGAATGTTCTAAAGGGGGGAAGGATGTTATATCCCGCATTTTTGTACATTGGGATGTTCCGATGTTGCGGAAAGTTAGGGGCAAGGCCATTTTCCGGTTTGTTTGAATGCTAAGTCGCTTATAAATATTATTGTCATGGAATATTAAGGGCAAACTTGAAAATTGGAAATTATTATTAGTTCATGACTTCTCAAGAAGCATTAGGCCGTGGGCCCCATTTACATTTTGGTCAATTGTAGCAAGCCATGTAATGGAACATGTGTTCATCTTATATTTTGTAAGGGCCAAATATATATATGACCAAAGATGACAAGGCAAGCAAGACAATTAGTCATCTTTGATGACTTAAAGAAAATTCTAGAAAATTGGAGAAAAAGAAAAGAAAAAAAAGAGAAAGGCCGGCCATGTGCATGGCCATGTGCCATATATTTATATATATATATATATATGTATAAGTAAAGACCAAGCAAGACATATTTTTCATTCCACACTAGAAAGTTCAAGCAAGAGAAAGAGAGAGCAAGAAAGTATTCGGCCATGGACATGGCCGAATAGGGTGTCATGGAGATTGAAGGAAAAAATAATTTTCTCCTAGCTTTTCAACCAAATGGAAGGTCCTCCATCATATGGAGTAGTTGTTGGAAGAAGAAAACCATTTGTTTTGCAAGGAGCAAGGCTTAGCCGAGAGAATTAGGTGGAAGAAGGTAAGGTTCAATCTCATTTTTCATATGTTATGCATGATTTTGTGTATGTTGTGAAGTGTGGAAATGAATGAAAATCATGAAAATAGGGATGTTGAAGTGTGGCCGTGTGTGTGGTTGGCTGTGTGTATGTAGAATTGTGTTGGAGTAATGAATTAATTGTATTCCACATGTTTGTGTGTTGTTGTAATGTGTAGAAAATGAATGAAACCCATGGAATGATGTGTGTTGAGGAATGGCCGTGATTAGGGGCTGTTTGGTATGTAAGAAATGAGTTAATGTTATCTAGCATTTTGGTCATCATCGTTATAGATTTTATAATGTAGAATGAAGGTTAATGATCCAAGCTAAAGTTGAAAAACCGTGTGGGCTGATTTGAAGTTAACGTGATCTCATTATGGTTTCTTGAATTTGTGAGGATAATGTTGTTAATGTGTGGTTTGTTGATATGGTTTATGAATTTGAAAGAGAGAAGTGTGTTGTTATTGTTTTCGTTGAGTTGGAGGGTTTCGGGTAAGGTTGGATGTTGGTTTGGACATCTTGAATTACCTATCGATATTGTTATTATGATTGTTGGTTTGGTTGTTGTGATTTGGCCAAGTTGAATTCTCGGGGTTGTTGGATTTATAGGGGAGATGCTGCCGAAATTTATGTAGATAAAGTGACGGCTTGGAATTGGGTTCTTTAATGCTTATGGCTAATGTTGGGTGTCCAATGACATTGTTGTAGATCGTGAGAAGCCGAGGTGTAAGTTTGGATTAGTTCAGAGGGCGGCCAAGGTATGTAAATCTCACCTTTCTTTCTTTGGCATGTCTTAGTTAAATTAAGCTATGACATGACCCCCGAGGTAATTCTACTCCTACGATCCGAGCATGTCTATGATTCTTATTTATTTCTTGATATCCGTATTCGTAACGTAGTTAAATTATGGTTCTTATGCCCTTTGTATGATCAAACATGAACGTGCATAAAAGATTATGTTCGTAAAAGAGTTCCGTAACTACGAACGTCCGTAACTTCCATAGGAAGGCTCGGATCTCTTCGATATGTCCATAGAAGGTTCTGTAGCGTATGATGATCTTAACCTCCACGGGCGGGCCCGGATTGGTTGGGTACTTGTCCGTGGGCCCGCAGGACGTTCCTTTGTATAGTTCTAGCGGCTTGTTAAAAGAACTTAATATGGTTAATAACCTGACTTCCGAGTAGGATTACTCACTTACCGGTTAAGTCTGAAATGAGAAATCATATGTATATGATATTGATCCGTAACTATGATGGCTAAAAATTGTTTAGATGTGTTCTCGAGAAATATCCGGAAGAATCGGATTTGACCATGACTATTGGTTTGGCCTTTAAATGATAGTCCGTTTTGATTGTTTTATGGAATCGGTAAATGTACGAAATGAGAATTCGTATGCATATAATTTGAATACGTAACCATGATTGATAAGAATTTTATGTGATATGTCTCCGAGTAATATCCGAAAGAAAGTTGATTTAACTAATGCCATTGGCTTGTAAATGATAATTCGTTTGATTGTTCTGTTAAATCTGCGTAAATGTTGTGAATGGCATATAGATCCCACGATTCTGCTCGTGCACACTTTTGACTTCCTTCGCCGAGTCCCGGGCCGGTACTATCGTGCGCACAATCCGATGTATGATGAGCTTCCGAAGTATGATGAGCGACTAATATTATGGTGTTATGATGTGTCCGGTACGCCAAGCCCCTTTTAGCCGGGTACCGTGGTTATATGATATGATGTGTGACGGAGATACGGAGATATGAAAACTTCCGAAGTATGATGAGTTGTGGCGCCCAAGGCGAGAGGGCGACCACGTTCGGTCACGGTCCTATTGCGGACCGCATAGGCCGTATGATATGATAATCTGATGATCTGTTGACATGATGATCTGATAATATAATGAATCTGCTCTGATGATACGGTAATATGATGATTCTGTTTAATCTGATAATACAATAACATGATGATTCTGTTTAATGTGACGATATGATAATATGATGATTGTGTCCGATGTGATGATATGATAGTCTGATGATTCTGTTTACCGAGTCCCTCACTGGAGGGCCGGGACACGTTATGTGTTACATATATATATATATATATATATTCAGAAATATGATCTGGTTGTTTCGGAGCCGGTGGTGGGGCAAACCCAATGGTGGGGCAAACCCAATGGTGGGGCAAACCAAGTGGCGAGGCAAAATTCTGCACTGGTTTAGGCGAATCCCACATTGGTTTAGGCGAATCCCACATCGGTTAATGTCAGCCATTATGATATGATCTATTTTATATATATATGAGACAGAAATATTATTTAAAAAAAAAAGAAAGAAGAAAGCTAAGCATTTCGGCATTTCGATCATTACATTGGTCTTCTGCACCTCGTAGGTATGATTTGTTTTTTTTTCCAGATACAAGCACCTTGATATTCTGATTATTATGTCCTTTGGTCGTACTCCCTATCTCGATTATGATCCCGTTTTCGTATTCCATGCTTTACATACTCGGCACATATTCCGTAAACCGACCCCCTTTCTTCGGAGGTTGCGTTTCGTGCGTCGCGCAGTACACCTGTGTAAGCTGATGATATTAGCGAGAAGATGTTCCGGCGGAATTGGCGAGCTCCACCTTCTCCGAGTGTAGCCGAGTCAAAGTAATATGTTATGGTTCTATGTTCGTGTTAGAGACTTTGCGACGAGTGTCGTGGGTATAAGATGTCGATTATGTAGCGCTATGTAAGCCAATGTATTATTATGTGTTGTATTATAAGTTTCATATGTTACAAGTTTTGTTTGATTTGAGAAAGATGAAAAGCATGTTTGATTTTCCGGAAAAAAAAAACTTCATTATGTATTTATGTTATGGTCTGAGGGCCCGGATGATTATGAATGTCACGAGTCGCCGGGTTCGCTCGGCCCTGGGTAAGGGTCGGGTGCCCATCACACCCTATCGGAATAAGGGTGTGACAGAAGCATAGGCAATGACTCTACCTTCCTACATCAACACAACATCCAAACACATACAGGATGCATCACAATATACCGCAAAATCCTTACCCTCTATGGGTAATGCTAGAATCGAGGCTGAAGTCAAAAGAGTCTTGAGCTTTTGAAAGCTCTCCTCACAATCATCGGACCACTGGAAGGGAACATCCTTCTGAGTCAATCTGGTTAAAGACGAAGCAATAGAAGCAAAAGCCTTCATAAATCGGTGGTAGTAACTGGCTAAACCCACAAAACTACGGATCTCGATCACAGTAGTGGGCCTAGCCCAATCCCTCACAGCCTCAATCTTCTAAGGATCAACCATGATCCCATCCTTTGACACAACGTGGCCCAAGAATGCCACAGACTCCAACTAAAACTCGCACTTCAAAAACTTAGCAAATAAGCCATTCTTTTCAACAGCCCAAGTGCAGTGCGAAGATGGCTCTCACACTCCTCTCTACTCTTTAATACACCAAGATATCATCAATAAACACAATCACAAAGGAATAGCCTAAAGATGCCATTCATCAAAGTCATGAATGTAGCCGGGGCATTGGTAAGCCCAAATGACATCACCAGAAACTCATAATGTCCATATCTCGTTCGAAAGGCTGTCTTCGAAATCATCAGCCTTGATCCTCTATTGGTGGCAGCATGAACGCAAGTCAACCTTCGAGAACACTGAAGCACCCTGAAGCTGGTCAAATAAATCATCAATACGAGGCATAGGACACTTGTTTCGAATAGTAACCTTGTTCAGCTGGCGATAATTAATACACATCCTCATAGATCCATCTTTCTTCTTCATAAACAACGCAGGAGCACACCAAGGGGAGACACTTGGTCTAATGAACCCCTTGCTCAATAAATCCTATAACTGCTCCTTAAGCTCTCTCAAATCTGTCGGTGCCATCCGATATGGCAGAATAGAAATAGGGCGAGTGCTTGGATCCAAGTCAATACAGAAGTCAATATCGCGATCGGGTGGCATAACTAGCAGAAAAGTCAGGGAATACCTTCGCGAACTCGCTTACAATAGGAATGGACTCAAGGGGTGGAGATGCAACAGTCGTGTCACACACATAAGACAGATAAGCTAAATAGCCCTTGTTGACTAATTTCTTCTCCTGAAGAAAGGAAATGATCTTCTTCGGAACGAGGCTAGGAGTACCCCTCCACTCAAGTCTAGGAATGCCCGGCATGGCTAATATGACTGTCTTGGCATTACAGTCCAAGATCGCATGATAAGAAGAAAGCCAGTTCATACCCAAGATAATATCGAAGTCCACTATATCAAGAATCATCAAATCTACCCAAGTGTCATAACCCATAAAAATAACCAAACATGACTGATAAACTCGATCAACTATAACAGAATCTCTGACCGGAGCAGACACATGGACAGGTACAGCTATGCTATCACAAGAAAAATTCCAATCAACGGCATGATATGCGTGCACACATACGAATAAGTGGATCTAGGATCAAATAACACGAAAGCTACTCTATGTCGGATAGAAACGGTACCTGAAATAACAGCATCAGAGGCCTCTGCTTCGAGTCTACCTGGGAATGAGTAACACTGGGCCCAACTACGTCCAGACTGAGATCCACCTCTCAAACTCTGGGACCCACCTCTACTAACTTGGGATCCACCTCTAAGATACCTGAGAATCGCCACGGCCTGACTGAGCACCACCCCTCTGAGAAGCACCTCCTCGACTACATGACGATGCCGGAGTCCTCTGGGACTGATGATCCTGCCTGGATCGGGGACACCTCATAGCAATATAGCCAAGCTCCCCACATACAAAATAGCCCCTAGAAGGCGGAGACTGATAGACTGAAGCTGAGGACCCGGCTGGAACAACCCTGTCTACTGGTCGAGAAAATGAGCTCTCAGGAGCTCTCTGCTTGGGTGGCTCACTGGAGGAAGCCTGCAAAGCTGAATGTATAGGGCGGCCAAAATATGGCTGATACGGCCTAGAAGACTGACCGGTGCCTCTCGAGCTAGAACCACCATAACTCCCAATCTATCGCCTTCTCTTCTCACTACCCCCTCTAAACGTACGAGCCATAGCGGCCTCGACTAAAGAAGCATGCTCGATGATGGACTGGAAGGAATCCACCATAGCCTCCATCTAAAGACAAGAAATCTAAAGAGAACTAACGAGCCCACAAACAAAGTGCCTATTCCTGCCAGGCTCAGTAGGAATCAAAAGAGCTAAATAACGGGCTTGATACAGAAAGCGAGTCACACAGGCCTCCATAGACAATCCCCTCTACTATAGATATAGAAACTCCTCCCTACGCGCCTCTCTCATAACTTGGGGCACAGACTTTTCAAGAAAGGCCCGGTAGAACTGAGTCCAAGTCAGTGGAGGAGAACTCTCAGGTCTGCAAGCAACAAAATACCTCCACCAAGTCTTCGCGTCTCCGCGAAACTAGTAGGACACATAGTTAAATCCATGGGACTCTACGATCCCCATCCTATGTAACAACTCATGTATATCCAAGATGAACTCATACGCGTCCTCTCCAGAAGTACCCGAGAACCTCGACGGTTTCAACTTCCTAAACTGTCACGACCCAGCCCCGTAGGCCGTGACTAGTGCCCGATCTGGGCACCCGTACGTACCAAAAGTCCAAAAGTAGTAACTCAAGTATCTAGAAAAGTTTGGGCAGAGTTTCCTCTGTTTTTCTTACTAACCAAAATCTACCTGCGCACAGAAAATACCAACAAAGGCCATACAGAGCCAACATATCCACGTACACATATATAGGCGAGCCGGCAAGGCTGCCATGGCGGGGGAACCTCCCAAAATATATCACATATACATATACTGTACGGACATAGCCATAACCCACATACATGTCTACAGGCCTCTACCATACATAACGGAATCAGAAGACGGGACAGGGCCCCGCCGTACCCAAATAAGTACACATGTACGTAATGTATGACAGCGTAATATATATACCAAAAGTACAAGCTCCCGGATCAAGGGGAGCGACTCCGAATACAGACGGATATCCTACGCCGGTGGCGTGTCACGCGTGCGTCCGTACCGGCGGCATGTAGCGCGCCCCCGAAGAACAAGGGTGGGGGTCGACGGAAAGTGTACCGAGTATGCAAAGCGGAAAAGTAATAAGTATAATCATAGTCAAGAATAGGAGTACAGACATGGAACAGACGAAACTATAGTCAGAGTCCGAAGTACAAAAGTAATACCTTGTCCGAGACCTCAGAAAACATAATGCCAAAGGATAAGTGATGCACATCAGACCATATAACGTCATATGAATATATATCGTGTCCCGGCCCTCTGATAAGGGACTCGGTAGGTGAGATCATGCATATCAGAATCATATATCATATCTACAGATAACGTGTCCCGGCCCTGTATTAAGGGACTCGGTAATATGGAATCATGCATGGCAGAATCATATATCATGTATACATAACGTGTCCCGGCCCTCTACTGCGGGTCTCGGTGAATAATAATCATGTGCCATCCTGGCCACCATCCCCGTATCCTCATATCAAAATCACATACAGATAACGTGTCCCGGCCCGCAAGTACGAGGGACTCGGTGAATAGTACAGAGAGTGCGCACGAGAACATGTCACGGCCCGGCTCGGTGAAAAGACATATCATAACTTGCACGAACGAGTAATGCGAAACATATGCATACAAGTCCGGACTTAATAGACAAATCAACAATAAGTCATAATTCGTACCTTTCGAATGTCGTGACGGATCATGTCAAAACGCAATTTTGAGACTATTCGTACGAAGCAAATATATCACAGGGCTTACGGAATGTTCAGAATGATCGTTCTTTAACAAATGGAACAACTCAAATGACACATCGCTGCAAAGAGATCGGACGACGATCATAGTATATATGTAGGCCCTTTTTGGGGATGGCGCGATTGCTTATATCGAATCATGTTTCTGGAATCATAACACATATCATAATATTATAGATTCGTCGTATTTATCATTTGACAACGGTACAATGATCGCAAGATTCCCTTAAGCATTTTGCGTAGGCATAAATCAATTAAAACCATAGTAAGAGGTCTCGGGTTCTGTGGGCCCACCTCGGGTGAGTCGAGGTGGTGAACTCAAAATATGGATCATAAGCCTTATGGAGTCATTCATGAGAGTTTTGAGACAATCCGAGTCCATTTGCGAAGGTTACATTCATATAAGTCACTTTGATGACAATTTATGAAGAAACTATTTCAATTGCGCTGAAGGAAATGAGGCCAATTTCAATCTCGGGTTTCGAGTGACAGAGTCATATCTAAGGCTCGCGTCTGAGCCTATTACACTTAGAACATGCCTAAGAAAGAAGGGAAAGACTTTACATACCTGGATTGCGCCTTACGCTCGTCAAATCTCAATTCCCGTTTCGTCCAAAAACTGCAAATGGTCATCTTTACCAGTTACTATTCATGAAGGTTAACATTTTAATCTTTGGGTTATACTTGGCTACCGAAATTTTGGCAGCACTTCCTCTGTAAATACAACAACCCCGAGATTCGACTCGGCTCAAAATAACCAACAACAACCCAACAACAACATCAACAACAATCAACAAGCATTACACAACACACAATATGGCACAACTAGCCATCTTTCCGACATAACATGACATTTTTCATTCCGACCTTACATTTCCAAGTCAACCTTACCATTTTCATATTCAACACTTATCAAGATCATTACCACATAATTCGGAGGCATATCATATCGTTTTCACCAAATATTCATAGAGTATACACAATATACAAGTCCCCTACCAAGTCATATTTCACCTACAACTTCTAATCTTTTAGCAAACATATTCATGACATATTTCTATCTTCCAACATCATCAATGGTAATCATAATTTGCATCTTCCTACTTCCATTTCCACATTTACATGAGTTACAATAAACTTGCATGTTTTCCTACAACAACTTAACAACCAATTTTCCATAACAACAAGAACCATTAATCTTCCATTACTTCATAAGGCCATAACAACATAATTAACATACTAAACAAGTTCAACCATTTTCCTCCACTCCACTACACCCCACGGCTTTAACACTAACACACACCACACGGCTTGCACACTACAAATCACAATTCCACAATTCTCACCCAATTCTAATCATCATAACACATATACTTATTCCATAACAAAAAAATATAGAATTCATACCTTTGCTTCAAATTCCAACTTTCCGCAAACGTGGTTCTTTCGCCAAACTAATTATACCACGTTGAAGAGCGCCTTGAGCTTGTCACTAATTCAAAAAAATTATAATTTTTGAATCAAGATTGGAGGCTTGGAAATTTTTTTTTTCTCTTCTTTCTCTCTTGTTCTTGGCCGTGCACTCTCCTCTCTTTCTTTTCTTGTTCTTTCTTTGTTTTTCTTGAAGATTCTTGAAAACTTATCCCTTTTTATAATTAATCACATGCTCAATTCATAAATTAATTCATGACTTGGGCTTGGCCCTCTTTTCACTTAACTTGGCCGGTTGGGCCAAGTTTTTTTTCTAGCCCAACAATTCTCATTTTCCTAGCCCAACACTTGGCTAATATATGAAATTCATAGAACAAATTTTCAAAATTCCGATTTTGCCCTTAACCTTCCTCAATAATTCCGCACCAATGTTTCCATAGCCGACCTATTCATACTAGTGAGATTCAAATGTGGCCTTATTTCTTACAAGCAAAAATTATCCCGAACTTTCCAATTATGCAAAAATGCCGGATATAACATAAACCTCCCAACTAACTTTTGATCAGTCAAGGTCATAACAGAACCCGTCACGGGTTTATGATCATCCCCCGGGGCTAGCACGTCATCAATCCAGGGAGCCATAGCTGCAGCGGGGTATGCTACTCGAGTAGGTCTCTGCTCAGGGGTCTGCGCCCCAACTCTAGTCTGCGAACCTCCGCCCGGAGTAGTAACACCAGCGGCAGCCTGCTGGGCATCTAAATGGAGTAGAACACGAGCCATAGTATCCTGCATAGTCTGCTCTGAAGTGACCTCAGGCTGTACCCGTGCTGGGGCCACATCATTCTCGGCGGCCTGATCTCGAGTAACGCTGATCCTAAGGCTCTGGAGACAGAGATCTCTCGCGCCATTGTCCTACCACAGGAGCCTTGCCCCTGGTTGGGGCAGCCCCGTAGCCTCTAGCTCTACCGTGCCCTCTAGCTGTTGCTCGCCCTCTGGTGCCAGTCGTAGCTGCGGGCTCTGGCACTTGGTCTGGGGCTATAGTAGCTCGAGTCCTCACCATCTGTGAGAAAAGAGATAAGAGTCAGATAGCAATTCGATTGTTCCAGATACTAATTAGAATAAAGTAGCACGAAAGAAGAAAAGAAAGTAAAATTTCCTAAATGTCCTATAGCCTCTCGTAGATAAGTACGAAGCTCATCGTACCGATCCACGAGACTCTGCTAGACACGTTCTTCTATTATAGACCAGGTAACCTAGGGCTCTGATACCAACTTGTCATGACCCAATTTAGCTAAGTCGTGCGGGCATCTACCTTTCCCACCTCTGTAGGCGAACCCTTATCCCAACAATCTCAAAAACATGAAATTATAAATAAATAGTGGAAGAGATAAAAATCATAAAAATCACGTAAGTCTGATGACAATGATATAGAATATGCGAAAGTAAGAAAATACATCAAATCCCCCCAGAGTCTGGTCTAACCATACAAGAGCCTCTAACTAGATACTATAAGTCTGAAAGTAATAATAAAACATCAAAAGTCTAAATATGTCTCAGAATACAGGTAAGACATAGAATAAAGAAAGAATCTTCAAGGGGGCGGACGTACTGAAACTCACCCTGAAAGACTCTAAGCAGCAACTCTCGAAACTCTATCAGCCACGAGAAACAGAGGTAGATCCCACCTGGAACTCTGCATTCATAAAAGAATGCAGCAAGTGCAGGTCAGTACAAACAACAAGTACTGGTAGGTATCATAGGCCGACTAAGTTTAGCTAACACATATCAAGTCAATAAAGTAAGATAAACAGGCAAATCAACAAAGTATAAGTCAAACACGAGCCAGAATCCAAGTACACGTCATCATCTATGTTTAGCATCTAAACCCAATTGTGCCAAGTCTCCAATACTCAGTCAGAATTCATATATCACAAGAATATCACAATAGAAGCCATAGTACAATACAATGCAATAATGTATGAATGTGAATGCAATGCAGTGTACACATGTACTCCGATGATAGAACATCACATCTCTGTAGCACAACCCATGGGGTACCCGCGAAGTCCATGTACCTCACGATTTTGGCAACAACCTCGGTAACCGCTACCTCATGAATCCGGCAAAAACCTCAGCAATCACTACGCACAACCTCAATTCCAGGACAACCATCAGATATCGGTCCTCACGTCACTCTCATTTAACTGAGCCCAGCTCATCATAGTGTTTCCTCAAGTGTCATCAATATATCAACCGTATATCATGAAGGATGAGAATGCGTCCAATGTATGAGTTTAATGTCAATAATGAAATCAATATCACATGTTACACCCCGGAAAAATTTTGTGTTACCGAGACTGTAGACGACTTAGTATGGGCTCAGGGGAGAGTAAAGATATACAAGGATTAGGGATGAAGATTACATATATATGTATAAGAATAACATATAGATGACAGTGGAGGCCATATAGTGTAAGTTGGTTAATACGTTACTTGACAAATAGCCCTCGTAACTGTAAGTTAAGGTGGGGCCCACATGTCGGGATTTTATAAAGGGCATATGACAAGTTATATGAATAGTACATAGGAATTTTATCAAGTCTTAAGAGGGACACTTAAGCCAAATATGAGCATAAGCACTCCAAAAGGATGATTTAAGGATACGTTTTCGGGTGATCTAGCTTTACGAGGCCACCACACCATTATACGTTGAGAATTTGGGAAAACACAAAAAATGAAAGTTGTAGATAATTGAAATACCTTTCCAACCATAGGTCGTGGGCCTTATGCGACATAGGTATAAAATGTTATGGACGTTTTAAGGAGGAAAGGTCAAACTGGCAGTGGGCTCGGCCCAACCCGACTCCAAGTCGGGTCAGGCCCACTTCCTTGGCTATTTAAGGAAAATTTTCAGCCATTATCTTCCTCATTTCATGCCAAAAGATCTATAATATTTTAGAGAGTGAGTGAGGAGAGTTAGAGAGATAAAGCAAGGGTTCGATCAAGTTCGAGGCCCCGAATCCGGAGGCTCGTGAAGGATAAAGTGTAATACGAGTTGTCGTCGTTGTTTCAAGCTAAATATTGAGCTTGGGGGATGATATTTTCGTGGTTGAGCTGCTGCTAGGTATGTATTATTTTCTCATCTTTGTTATTGAGATGATTACGTGGAGATTTAACGGATTAAAGTGTTAGAAATATAGTTATAATTATCGTATACCGAATATTAAGGCGTTGTGGTTTAGGGGCTGTTTTGGATAGAATTGTAAGATGAGTTTAGTCATATTATTGTTGTAAATTGTTAGATTTGTTGTTTTTGTTAGTTATTAGCTAATTTGGAATTGTTGGGTTGGTAGGATTATAGAGAAGATTCTGTCCAAATCCCGTTAGGCGACAGAATAAATGATTAGTTAGAATAATCTTGTTGACCTAGTCTTAATACCTATATTGTTGATGGTATTTTAGTTGACTAAGCTCGGGAAGGGACTCGAGGATTAGCTTGAGGCGTAAATAAGGTATGTAAGGCTAACCCTTCTTTCATACTTTGGCATGATCCCTTTTATATGACTCCTAAAGAACGTAAAACATAAGTACTCTATTCTTAGTTGGATTTGGAGTCGATATCCAATGTCTTGTTTCGTTCATGCTATACTCTTGTTGATAATTCGAAGGAAGCTTCTGCGATACATTATACTTACATGTTCACTACAAAGCAAATGGTAAATGAAGGAAACTCTAAAACTTGTTCTCAAAATCTCTCCAAAGGGAGTTGTAATAAAAACCACTCTGAAAGGGGTGCAACGTTTTGTAACTTCATTACATATTCATACTGTATATCATATGTATTGTTATTGTTCCACCTGATCAGCTGGATTATGATATTCTTAAGCCGGAAGACGAAGCTGCCGTTCGAAGCGGGCCACCCTAGCTAAGCGGGAAGGCGGCACTCGTCGAAGGGGCCATCATGACTACGCCGGAAGCGGCCGTCGAAGGACTATTGTGTTATTAGCCTAAGCGGCTACGAGTAGTATATTCTATATTTATATTATGTATGCTAGAATTTGTGTAAGGGACCATATGATATGGTTCAAAGTGCGGTTCCAGGTTACTCCTAGGTTGCTTTCTAAACTTGCTTACTATTACGCTTTTCCTTGTTTTATGATTCGCATTGCCTTACATATTTAGTACATATTCCATCGACCCCTTTCTTCGGGGGCTGCGTTTCATGCCCGCGGGTTCAGGGATGAGGTTAGACGATCCAACCACCTAGGAGGAGTCAGCATTGAGAGTCAGACAGCTCCACTTGCTTCAGAGACTGTTCCTGTTTTGGTATAATTTTGGTTGTATACATTATGGGTACGACGGGGCCCTATCCCGTCACTTATGCACGGTCATACTCTTCTAGTAGTCTGCGGATAGCGTGGGTGTCATGGGTACTGTTTGGCCTTGCCGGCCATTGTTTTGTTGTACAGAAGTATCGGCAGCCTCGTTGGCTTACCTTGTGATATGTTACATATATATAAGTATGTTTTGAGATGTTTTAAGTTACAGATGGACTTTGGTATTCTATTTGACTTTCAAACTTAGTTAAATAGACCCTATTGAATGCCATGTTTGAGTACAGGTAACATAAGTTGGGTTATCGGGCAGGTCAAGCTCGGTCACTCGTCATGGCCCTAGGTTGGGTCATGAAGTCACAAGTACCACGCATGGGCACACCAACAATATCATGAAAAGGCTACACAATAAATCATAATAGAACACTATCCTCGTATCAAACGTCAACAGGTAAGATACTACAATATCATGATCAAGATATATCAGTAGTCTCTGATATCTACTATCTCCATGTGGCATCAAGCCAACAACAATGGAACAAGATGAGTCATAACACAACGGAGTGGCTAACCCCAATCACACAATAGGGCCTAACCTAAGACAATATCCAACCCAACTTCAAGCCTGAAGGTTTACATGCTTTCTCCGATAATATCGTCTAAATATATGCTTCGCTAAATGAAGTCTTACCATAGGGTAAACCGTAACCTACCTGGAAGGCCGAATAGCAATATTACCAACAATCACACCTTAGTCTTTCCTTTCCTCTGATTCTCGTGATAAAGAAAGTCTAGGCACATTTGAATCAAGAAATTAGAATCAAGAAGAACATCAAACGAACTCTACTTCTACTCAAGACCCAAATCCCCAACCTATGGAATGAGTTTTATGAACTAGAAGGGTGAAATTAGGAATCCAAAGGTTCCAACATGAAATTAAAGGTCTAGGTGATCAATTCCCATCAATATCGAGCAAGAATAATCAACAATTTACTTAAATTCGAATTTTAGGCAAAACCCCCCAAATTTGGGTATAAACCCTAACTTCCAATTCCATAAATTAGCCCCTAATTTGGACGAAGTTATGAAATAAAGGATTCTAATCATCAATTCAATGCTTAAAGAAGCTAACCCAACCAACAAATCATGATTTAGAAGCCCAGAAAGAATAACTCATTGAACCCATTTTTAGTCTTCAATCACTTAATGAGCTATCAAGATAAAATGATTCTAAGGTGATTAAGGAGAATGGAATAGTAAAGGGATTAGAAGAACTTACCACCAAGAATATCCTTGAACAGGTCCCAAGAACTCCTAAGTCGAAATAATAAATAATGAGGGACTTAGTGCTTTAATACGCAGTTAATGAAATAACCAGGCTCGATACCGTTTCTCGCGGGCAATTGGGATGTACTCCAGCGTCTCGCGTCGATGGTCACTCGGGGCCCGTGACGGTCGACCTTCAACCGCACCTGGGCACCACAGTCAAGCGTCAATACCATCGCTTATACGTACCACTGAGGCGGTAATGGTGCCGCCAAAGCGGACACTAGCACCAAATTTTCCAAAAATAATCACAATTTCAATCCGAAATCCCGATTAATACCCGAGGCCATCTGCTCACAAATCACATACACAGAACCACATAAAAATACGCTACGAACGCACTCGTGGCCTCGGAATTCCTAACGGAGGTCTCGTTGACCGAGTCAACCCCCGATACCTTAATTCCAACTTCCCAACCCAAGTACCAAAATGCACCCGAGTACGTTGGGAACCAAACTAGATATGCACATGTTCTAAATGACCATCCGGACCTCTCAAAATCAACGTATTCTCGAAAAATGTCCATTTACCCAAAAGTCAACTTTGAGTCAACTCTTTTTTCCTTAAAGCCAATTTTCCCCAAAAAGTCACCCCAGAAAATCCAAACACCTTGGGAAGCGTGTCAACAGTCCCCTCGGGTCAAAAGTGAGTTAACATGCTCGGGGAAAGGTCAAAAGTGCTGAAAAGATTATAACGACCAAGCGAGTCGTTACAATTTAAAGCTAATAATTCACGAATTTTACAACTATAATCAAACAAATTAAACGTCATCTCATCAATTATCATTCTCTCCTTTATTTCTTCCGGAAATGAGGAAAAAAAAGAATTACAAAAATATTTAGGTTAACAAAACATAGCAAGTGAAAAAGTAAAAATGCTACTTCCTCCGTCCCAATCTATATGACACTTTTTTTTTTAGTTAGTACCAAAAATAATGAAACCTTTGTATATTTAGTAACAATTTAACTCTAAAATTCTTATTTTGCCCTTAATGAAATGATTTTTAGCCATAATTTTTTTTAGCTTGCTTTATATCACAAGATTAAAAAGTCTTTATTTCTTTGTTAAACTTCGTGCTCAATCAAACACCTTATCTAAGATGGAGGGAGCATGTTTCTTTACTTATGGATTCAAACATCGACTCACCAACTCAACGGCAGTGTCTAATATAAATCGTTTATTCTTTATACTTTACCCTAGGATATAGAAAATAGATGGATTTACATATGGAAAATCTTACACCAAGTGTCTTTATTCTAATTGTATTATTTTAAATTCCACCATCCATCTGATTTTTGTTCTCTTCTACTTTGCCTAATTGATCAAAATTTTGGTGTCTTTCTGATATAAAAATCCAAAATTACCGAAGTTAGCAAGGTGATAAGTAAATTGACATGCTTAATATTGGTAAATATCTTATATCAAACATATAGGAAAAAGGAAGAAATTAAATTATGTTACAAATTAAAAGGAAAGATAAAGTGTGGAAAACTATGAATCTCTGTTGGAGAAATCCTTGAAAGTGAAGGAGAGGGGTGGGGTGGGGGGTGTTGAATTGTAACTTTTTTCGCTCAGACAGTCGACTAACTTAGAATACTAGTCCACTATATAGTAATGCAGTAATAAAAGTGCAGAAAGTAAATGACACCAAGTATTTTATACTGGTTCAGATTCAATGGGAATCCTAGTCCAGTCCCCTTGGGTTGCGAGGGTATTCTCTGCAGCTCTTTGTAAATGGATTAGTGCAATGGTTTGTTGGAATGGAGCTCTTATGTCGCCTCACAAACTATACTATATCTCTCCTTTCTTTTTTTGTTTACACAATATCACTCAAGAATACAATGTTTATGAAAAGTAAAGCAGAGAAATTGAGAATATAAGACCAAGGTATATATTTCTTCGTCTCAAGAGTCTTAAATATATAGTCTTCAAGTGACTAGCCGTTAGACTCTTTTTCAGCAGAGATGTCAACCCAAGAGAATTGATCCTTGTAAATTAGGAATATTGAGGATCCTAATTTCTAAGAATAAAGCAAGAGCTCATTAATTTTGTAACGTTTCTTTCCTTCTTTGTCACCACCCTTATTTAGTAGATACTTGTTTCCTTGTACGTTTTTGGTGCATAATCAATGCTTTACAGCTGCTGCTTTCCTTATGCGCCATTTGCCTTGTTTGAATGGTACTTGTTTCCTTGTATATGCCGATTTTCTTGAATGTCCACAACTGTGCTGATTTGATTGCTTGAGTAAAATTTGATCCTTGTTCCAAAGATAAGCAATAGCTTATTTTCTTCGCGCCTTGAAGTCCTTTCCTTATGGAGCTGACTTGGGCTTGTACTCTTTTGCAGCCGACTGAACCCTTTTTGTCTATTTGGCTTTTCTGTCCAATGGGTTTGGTTAAACCTTTGAGTATAGTACCTACACAACAATTTGTCATCATCAAAACCAAAACACTAACAATCCTGATATCAAATTCTTTGTGCCATCCAAGAAATGAATTTTTAAAGTGAAGGAAACTAATTAGAGAATGTTTAGCTATGAAGGGTTTGTGTCTTTTCGTAGTTGGTTTGTATTTTTTCGTATGGAATCGTTACTAATTCCAAGTTTTTTCTTTTCAATAGGATATTTTATAGTTTTAGAGGGGTATTTAGGTAATTTGACTTTTAGGTTTAGGGGTTCCTTCTTTTGATATATACTAGTTTCTCTGCACATGCGTTGCACGTGTATTCCGAGTCATATAGTATACAGTTTTGTAAAAATATATCAATATATAGCTCTTTTCGTCCGCAGTTATGGATCTTATTTTAGCCCTTGTGATGTCTGACTAAGCATATTCTTACTTTCAATTAATTAAAACGATCCCTTTGCTTATTGATATTCACAAATTTGTTATGATTAATAATAGTTCCACTACGTAATTATAACGACCTTCGTCTAACTGTTAAGGTATTATCCGCTTTGGACTTAGTCTCGACGGATTTATCCCTTGGGTTTTAACCCAAAAATCGGTTCTGAACTCATTTTTATAAAGTCCCTAACTTTCTTCTCTCATTTCGATGTGGGATTCACCTAAGATGTAATGAGTACCCCGTCTTCAGAGGCTTGCCCTCAGTCATGGGCGTCACATACAACTCCTCCCTTTGGGACTCAGCGTCATCGCTGAGGTTTGCCCGACCACCGTACTGAGGGAGAGTGCCCTGCTCTGATACCATCTGTAACGGCTCTTATCCAGCCGTTAAGGTATTGCTCGCTTAAGGCTTAGGTCCACTATCACGACCCAGCTAAGGGCCATGACGGGTATCCGGAGCTAACTACTGAGCACCTCTCATTAAGCTAATCATCATACTCAACCTAAACATATATAATCTCCAAAGCAACCTACATCTATATACATAAGCCCTCACGGCTACAAAAATGATATACAAAAGTACAATGTGATCATCGCAGGACATCAACAACCCACACGTACGTATCTACGAGCCTCTGCTAGAGTACTAGACATAAAGACGGGACAGGACCCTGTCATGCCCAAAACATACATACACAAATGAATATGATCATAAGTAGCACCTCTGGAATAATGGAGTGCTCCTGTGAATCTACTTATAAGCTCCTATGGATCCACACCGTCTCCGTTCACCGTGGGCATGAACAGGTTCGTCCAAAAAGAAAGGACGTCAGTACAAACATTGTACTGAATATGTAAGGCAATATTGTACTGAATATGTAAGGCATGAATAATACTGGCATAATAAAGAAATCATAAAACATGAGATGAGGATACAACCTGCTTAACCTATAAACGAAGACACATGTATCCATATCATATATATACCATCATCGTTAACCCGCGTCCGGGTAACTATCATACGCCGCACAGTGGAATTGTACCATCATACACTCATCATAAACTTATTATAAAGGATGCATTAGAATCCAAGAATAATCTATAACTATATCGGGGTGACATAAGGTCGAGAACCCCCGATTCCGTTATGGAGTAATCTTAATCATCATACCTCACCTTGAAGGAACTAACATTATAAGGTGGGTCTAGCAATAATGAATAACATTAAAGAATCGTATAAGGATCATTAGCTTCGTCAAGATATCATATCATAAGCGTTAGGATATGTCACACCCCAATCCTGATAGGGCATGACGGGCACTCGACTTTCATCAGAGTCGAGCGAACCCTCAGACATTCGCTCTATCAAAACCTGTCATTTCAAAAACTTTTAAGAACATAAAACTATTACAAATGAAAATCATCTAAAATACAAACTCCTTTAAAGTCCACAAATGACTCAACTAACATCACTTTGTCGACATCTCGATAAACATACCACAGGACACTGTCTGCAGAAGTCTCTAAGAAGTAAACTGAACATTATGAGTCGGGGACGGGCCCCGACATACCTATAATCATACATATCTATACATGACTCAAGACAACTCCAAAATGAGGTGGAACTTGCCAATCCCGGTTCGACGTCCAAGCATCCTAGCTATACACTTAACTCGCCAAACAATTTGGGGTCGTGGGCATGAACGCGTCCCCGTGCAAAAGGACGTCGGTACGGACAATGTCGAGTATGTAAGGTGGTAACAAGTCATAATCATAATTTGACTTAGGAGAGAAGAAACCACAATCTAACTCAACACGTGACCTTTCTTTGTGGAAGAAACATAAATGTGCACATGAAGTCTCAACACAATCTTTAAGTAAATAATGCAATCCAACACACATGCCGCTTCCGACATGTTACGTAAATGGTCCCTTCGGACGGTGCTTCGGCTAGTATCACAATAGTCCCTTCGGACGGCCGCTTCCGGCATAATAATGATGGACCCTTCGGGCAGCCGCTTCCGACTTAATAATAATGGCCCCTTCGGGCAGCCGCTTCCGGCTTAATAATGATGGCCCCTTCGGACAACCGCTTCCGGCTTAACAATGATGGCCCCTTCGGGCAGCCGCTTTCGGCTTAATATCACAATCATGTCAACACAAACTCAATCCATAAATATCAATTTCAATCATATCATAAGTCACTAATCCATTCATCACAATCCAGTTATTAGCCTTAGTCTTTCATTAAAGTTATCAAATTTGTTTCTCATAGACTGTGAGGACATACTTCCATGTTTGAGGGTAGAATTGTTATGAAATTCTTACTACCTATATTCTACTCAATTTCATCTTATTGCCTTACCCAAAGAATAAATGATCATATCAATACAAAGGGATAATACTATGGGATGTAAACATAAATCGTAAATGAAATGAAGTAGTACAATCTTGCACCCCCTTCGGAGTGGTTTTTAAAATCAAGCTTTATGTTTCCTTTAGTATAAAACTCATTTCCTCGAAATCGTTAGTAGAACCATACACACAACTCAACTTAGCACCTTATGGGTGTTCCCTTCGGAACAGAATAAGAGTATAATATCAATAAGCCATCACAAGAAACATTTGGACCTTACTTGTTTAAGAATGGAATCATATGGGGTACACATAGAATGAATAACAACAAGGATCATGCCAAAAGAAGAAAGGTTTGCCTTACATACCTGGAAGCTTACATTTCACTTTCCAACTTACTTCTTGCCTTGCAACCTATGTAAGATCATTCATAGTCTCGTAATCTACAGATAAAATCATTCATACTATAGGCCCGTTGTTATATACTTATCCTAAGCCTCCAAATAAATCTTTCTAGAATAAATTTCGACAAAAGACATCTCCTCGTTTATATGCTTAGCCAAAAATCTCAATTCAGCAACCGACAACCACAACAACAATACCAACATCAACAACAATATTATCAACACCAAAATATTCCATAAACATCCCACACGATGTTTTATCCAATTTCTCGACCCATAAATTCCTTATACGCTGATTTAGTAACTTTTCCTCCATAGATAAGCTTAAATCAATACTAATAAGGAAAGATTCATACCTTTCACCCGCTAGAACTGTAATATCTTAGATTATCACCTTGAATCCAAGCCAAGTTCCTCCGCAATTCCATATTATAACCGCAGCCATCAGTTGTCCAAACTTAAATTCGGGGATTTCACTTAATTTGCGTTAAAATCTAGTGGACGGAAGTTGGGAGAGTTTTCTAGAGAATTTGAGAAATGTTTGGAGAATTTTTTTGGGCTGAAAAATGAGGGGTTTTAGCCCTTAAATAGTGAGCTAAAGTGGTATTACTGTAGCAGTACTGTTTATCCGCATACTGTTCACCGCCTTGCTGTTCGCCGTGTACTGTTCATACGCGGAAATTATTTCGAAACCTACAACTTTTATACACCGATCTCTTTATTTGCATACTTGGATATGACCAAAACTCCATACAGTCTGTATAACTTGTTCAACTTCCCAAACTTGGCAAAACTTATTTTATTTTTTTCCGATTCGTTTGACCTCCACCCTTCACGACACTTACTTATCACTTGTTGAACATAACGTAAACACTTATAACTTCAAACATAATCCTGTCCTTTGAGCTTATTTGACTAACCTATGATGCAACTTAACTGTTATATCCCGCATTTTTGTACGTTGAGACAATCTGGTTCAACTATGATCAGTTAGGGACAAGACCATTCCAGGATACAAAGTCGGGATTTTTGACCTTCGATTTTATTTTAAGACATAACTTGTGCATGAATTTGTTGGTATGGAACAATTAGAAAAATTTGGGACCAAAATTGGAATAATGGAAAGTTGGAAATCATCCAAAAAATGCCATGTTGGCCGTGTGACTTGAAGAGGGCCCACACAATTTGTGGACAATTTTAATTGCTCCAACACATGTGTGTGGGCCATGGACACATGTATAAGTATTACTAGTATGCAAAAGATGACTACTAGCTCATTCTTCATCATCCAACACTTAGAAAAATATCAAGAAGTTGAAGAACCACAAAATAAGGCTCTCGGCCAAACCCCCATAATTTGAAGTTCAATTCTAGCCACTCCAAAAATATTTCTTTGGTGCTAATCCACTAATTGGAGGTCCCTAAGTAGTGTGGAAGTGTTGTTGGAGCGATCAACCCGCTAGTTTTCATTATCGCAAACCCTAGCTTAGTGTGGAGTTGAAAGAAGAAAGGTAAGATTTGATCATGTTTTATGTGTTATAAAGGTTGTATGTATGTTGTAGTATGTTAAAATAGATGAAAATCATGAAATATGGCATGTTGGAGTGAAGGTGGTGTGTGTAGCATATAGCCGTGTAAGGTGTGTGTGTGTTGTGTTGTGTTTAAGTGATGAATTAAGTTCTATGTAGTATGTTAATTGTTGTAGTGTGAAGAAATGAGTGAGAATTATCAATATGTGCATGTTGGTATGTTGGTCGAAAATGGGTCATGTTATATGACAAAGAACGCATTAATGTCGCTTAGTGTTTTAGTGGTTGTCGTAATGAATTCTATATTGGAAATGAGCTTTTAATGATTCAAGATTGATGTTGTAAATGTATGGGCTGAATTGAAGGTTATTATGCGTTTGATGTAATTTGTGTATTTATGATATTGATATCGTTATGGTATGGATTATTGATGCAAATCATGATTCGGAAGTTAGAAATGGATTATAGTTGTGTTCTCGGGTTGGAGACAGTTTTCGGATAAATTGGAGCCATGGTTGGATTGTTGGAAATATTGTATAAATTGTTTAAGATGTCCTTGAATGTTGTTGATATGGATTCGGATGAGTATTTGAATGTATAAGCGTTAATGTTGGCTTGAACGTAAGCCGTTGAATCAAATATATTGAAAGTTGTTGAATGATGAAAAAGGGGCTTATTAATGTTATATTACCTTTCGGATTGATTATTGATGTTGCTAGGTTGGTTGTTGTTGTTGTTGATTGTTGATTTGGCCGAGTTAAATTCTCGGGGTGGCCTATTTACAGGGGAAATGCTGCCCAAATTTCTGTAGAACTAAGGGCTAAATTGGAATGAAATGCCCAAAATGACCTTAGCTAATGTTTGGCATATTATGACTTGTTTGTAGACCTTGGGGAGCCCGAGGCGTAGGTCGTGATTAGCTTGAGTTTGGAGTAGCGTTGGGAGCGATCGAGGTATGTAAAGCGCAACCCTTCCTTCTTTTGGCATGCCTTAGTCGTAAATAGGCTATGATACGAGTCTCGAAGCTCTACTCTCGCGATCCTACCATGTCTGTGATTATTATTTGTTTCTTGGTCTTCGTATGCATGATATGATGAAATATTGGCTCCTATGGCTTTTGTATGACTACGTTTCAAAAGTTGCCTAAAAGGTTGGTTTAAAAAAAAAGAGTTTTGTTTCTAAACGATTCCGAAAACTACGAAAGTCCGTAACTTTCACAGACAGGACCGGATCGCTTCGATATGCTCAAAAATGATTCCATGATATATGATGACTATGTTTTCCATAGGCGGGCCCGGCTCGGGTCGACACCCGTCCGTGGGTCCCGCGACTTTCCTTTATGTACTTCTGACGACTTTTGAAAGAATATGATACGATCAGTTTACTTACCTTTTAAGTTTATGATAATGATCTCACGCATACGATTTTGATACGTAACTATAGTTTCCGAAGTTCAGATTGATATGTTCCCGAGTGGTATTCGAAAGAAAAGTCGATTTGACGTTTGTCTTGGTTTTGAAATAATAGTTCGCTTCGACTATTCGATTGAGTCTGTAATGACGACTATGTTTTTGACTTCCACAAGCTATGTCATATGATCTTGACACGTACCTACAATTTCTAAAGTACTACTCGATATGTTCTCGAATGATTTTCGGAAGGAACTTGACTTGATTGTTATTTAGCTTTAAAATAATATTTCGTTTGATTATGTTGTTGAGTCTGTGACGATGATTTGTGTATGTGGTTTCTCACTACTCTGCTCGTGCGAGCTATTATGATCTCTTTCACTGCGTCCTGGGCCAGGGCATGTATTCGTGCACGATTCTACAGTATGATTCACCGCGCCCCTCACTAGAGGGCCGGGACATGTTATATGATATGATTATGACATGATGATATGGGGAGGTGGCCAGGATGGCATATGATGACTTCATTCACCGCGTCCCTCACTAGAGGGCCGGGGCACGTTATATGTATATGACATGATTATTTTACTCACCGCGTCCCTCATTATAGGGCCGGGGCACGTTATATGTATATGTATCCGATGGTTTTACTTACCGCGCCCCTCGGCGGAGGGCGGGGCACGTTATATCTATGTATGTGTACGAGATAATTTTCTCGATTTACGTTTCTCGGTCCGTGATGAGTCGTATTTGAAATGGGTACGTATGAATTATGTTTCAAAGGCAAGTGTTATGATTTTTCGTTATTATGCTACTTTTCTCGTTCTTCTCGTTTCGGTATGATTACGTTTACGGTATTCCATGCTTTACATGCTCGATACATATTTCGTACGACCCGCTTTCTTCGGGGGGCGCGTTTCGCCGCAGTACAGATTTTGGTGATCCACCGGCGTAGGATTTCCATTCTGTGGTTCAGAGTGCTCCCTTTGTTCTGGAGCCAATATTTTGGGTATATATTCTTCCGATGTATATGATTATGTTTATTCAGGGTACGGCGGGGCCCTGTCCCGTCATCTGATTCTCGTTGTTACGTATTGACAGAGGTCCGTAGACATAGATGTGGGTTATGTGTGGTTTTGTTCGGATGTGACGTGTAAGTTGTGTTTGGGCGGCCCACGCGCGTGCGACCCCTTGTCGGCTGCGTGTATGTATACTTTGATACGTTATGTATATTATGACCGCCTTACCGGCTTCTGTGCAGCTTATATGTTAGTATGTGACAGTTTGGAACCACGTATGACCTCTATGTCGGTGTAGATTATTTGTATGCTGATTTCGGTTATTGAGTGCGTATGGGTGCCCAACTCGGGCACTAGTCACGACCTACGGGGTTGGGTCGTGACATTAACGCACGAAAATACGGGATGTAACAGGATCTTTGGGCTTAGACTCATCATCACCATTATTGGATTCATAACATAGCATAGGCTCTATCTCATAAAAAGCTCTTCATAAACATTGACTCATATTTTCCGGAATGTATGAAGGTCATGGAAGATAAAGGGAGTCATGTCATGAGAATCATGCCTTAGAAAAGAAGGGACTAGCCTTACATACCTTTTCGTTTAACTACTTTATCACTTGAACGTTCCCCTCCAATATTCGCGTTTCTGCCTTCAAGAGAGTTCGTACTAATATTAGATAATCAATAACATGAGCATGCTTGAACTAAAGCTAGAGAAAATTAGGCAGCATCTCGTTTGTTTATACAACTTTCTCCATGTAATACAATAACTCTCTGTTACACCTCGCATTTTGTACATTCGAATATTCCGAGTTAATTGCGGGAAGTTAAGGGCAAGACCATCTTCGAAAAATTATTTTAGTACATAAGTTGGTTATGAATATTATCTATGAATATTAGTGGATGGGAATATTGAGAAAGGCTAAGGGCAAGAAGAGAAATTCGCAAAATGGGCCGTGAAAATAATGTGGAAGGTCGGGGACAAAATGGTAATATTAAAGAAAGTCGAGGGGTAAAATAGTAATTTCACCAAGTACTAGAAAAAGTCTTGAAAGGGACCAAAGTGTATCAAGGAAGACACTTGGTCTTCTTTGACCAAGTGAAGAAGTTCAAGAAAAGAAAAGAAAAGTCAAGAAAAAAGAAGAAAATTCTAGAGAGAGGAAGAAAGGGGCATGAGACCTTACTTGAGGGACCAATTAATAAATATGGAAAGTAGGGGAGACATGTATATATATATATTTAGAAGTCATCTTTTAAGAGGAAGAAAGAAGAAAGAAAGATGAAAAAATAAGAAAGGGAGGGAACGGCCAAGGGGCTGGCCGAACCCAGCCCCCTTGTTGTGGTCTTGGAAAAATGTTTTCCCCTTGGTTTTCTACTAATTGAGAGGCCCTCGTCGACGTGGAGTAGCTATTGGAGCGAGGAAATCGTTCGTTAGTGCCATGTAGGAAGCTTGGCCGTGTGGAAGCTTTCAATGGAAGAGGTAAGATTTCACTTTGCTTGCATGGTTTCATAGGTGATTGTAGATGTTGTAGTATGCACAAATGGATGCAAACCATGAAAATATGAATAATGGAATTGAACATGGATGTTGGACTTTGGCCGTGAGTATGCTAGATGTGTAGAAATAATGAATTAATTGTATTTAGCATATTTATGTGTTGTCGTAGAGTGTAGTAAATGAATGAAACTCATGAGATTATGTATGTTGAGGAATGGCCGTGTAGGGGCTGATTTGGTGTACGTATGCTAAGCTAATTTTACTTAGTGTTTTAGTTGTTGTTATTATGGATTACGTGATGAAAATGAGAGTTTGATGATTCATGTTGAAGTTGGAAATGTTATGGGCTGATTTGGAGCCTAATTTGATTTCAATATGGCTTCTTGTTTAATGAGGAATGATGTTGTTAGCATATAGAAGTGTGGATGTAGTTTATGAATTTGGAAGAAGGAATTAAGTTGTTATTGTTTTTGTCGAAATTGTAAAGTATTGGATGAAGTGGTATCTTGATTGAATCGTTTTGAAAGTTATGTGAATTGAATTGAATAGAGTTGAATAATTGTGGAGATATGTTAATAGTTTGGCCGGGTTTGAATTCCGGATTGTGATTGACGAGAAATTTGGCTATATTGAATATGGAGGATGGTATATTTACGGAGGAAGTCTTTGCCGAAATTTCGGTAGCCAAGTGTTTCCTTGATTCTAACTCTAAGAATCCTAATAAGAGTTTTGGTAAACATGACCAATTCGCAGATTTTGACGAGATTGCGACGTGAATTTGGAATGGCAAAAGGAGCGAAAAGAGGTATGTAAGACTTCACCCTTCTTTCTATGGCATGTCTTAGACGTACTAAGTTGGATACGGGCCTCGGGGATCATTCCTTTTCCCGAAAACCAAGATTGAAATTCGCTACTATTCATTCGGTAGAATTGAACTAGAAATGGTGCGAAATGTTAAGAAAACTTCTTAGACCTATAGAACTTCCATAAATGAGACCGATTGCTTTAAAACCCTTATAAGTAATGTCATGAAACGACTTGTACGAAAATTGTATACGCCGCCTCATTCGACCGAGGCGGGCCCACTATTCCCAAACCCCTTCGTATTGTTACATTAAGCTTACTTTCACGCCATAGCTAATAAAAGTTTTTGGTTATCGTTCCTACTACCAAATTAGTAGCGGTGTTAACTAAACTTTTGACTTCACTGCATGATTTTTCTTTACAAAAAGTTTATAACTGTTTTCCAAAATATTCCTTTTTCTTTAAAAAAATCAAGTTTTACAATATTAAAAGTCTTCATGACTATTCTAAGGATTCTAACTACGGGAAGCGTGCTTTATGACCCGGCCCGATGTGTGATCCCGGCATACATATATATATGTAATAACTGAATCAGAGCGCTATATAGGCGCTGATAAATATACATGGAATATAATGGTAAAACCAGAGCGCTATAGACGCTGGTATATATATATGATATAAGTGTGTGCATGTGACAAAAAGAATCAGAGCGCTATAGACGATATATATATTCTTTGAATGAGACAGGGCGCTATAGACGCCGATATTCATACTTGAAGCATGCATATATTTACGGGGAAAATAGGGATAAGGGCGAGCGTTATGTACGCATATCCACGATCGGTTGGAGTATAGCACATGATATCGTCCGGACGCGGGATGCCGGACGCGGGGTGTGCATATTATGGTTAAATGGATCGGCTGCCGACGCCTCGGCAATATAATATATATTCTTTGTTTTTATATATATATCTATGAGTAAGGAAAGCTAAGAAAGTACAGCATCTGCCCAAGGGCACTTATAGGTACAGGCTATCCTCTTATCTCATCACAGATTCTATAATCCCATGGTATTGTTGTTCATACTTACGTTCTTGTTCGTATTATTATTATTCATGTCTTGCATACTCAGTACATTGCTCGTCACCGACCCCTCTTCTTCGGGGGCTGCGTTCATGCCGCGCGGTACACCCGGACGGATCGAAGTTAATGTAAAAGATGTTCCGGCGAGGTTGGCAAGCTCCGTTTGGCCCGGGAGTGAAGCCGAGTCAGAGTATACGTGCCAGGAGTCCTGATTACAGTTAGAGACTTTGCAGACAGAGTCGTGGGTTTGGGAGTCGGTTTGTATTGTAGTGCAAGTTTGTATAGTTACCTATTTTACTTGATGTAAAAGCAATAAAAGAATGTTTTAGTAATCTTATTGTATACACCTGGCTTAGAGGTTTCAAAAAATTTTCAAGTACGTAGTAAGGGTCGGCGGGTTCGCTCGGCTCCGTTACGGGTCGGGTGCCCATCACACCCTAGTCAAGACCGGGTGTGACAAAGTGGTATCGGAAAGCGGGTCGGTCCAAGGGTTGTCTGCAAAGTCGTGTCCGGTAGAGTCCTGTTTATGGTGTGAAGCCGGCCACATTTATAAACAGGAGGCTACGGGGCATTTAGGAATGGTTGAC
This sequence comes from Lycium ferocissimum, assembly GCF_029784015.1. NCBI lineage: Eukaryota > Viridiplantae > Streptophyta > Magnoliopsida > Solanales > Solanaceae > Lycium > Lycium ferocissimum. The sequence goes on from NW_026725732.1 coordinate 31,964, forward strand.
CTTCTTTCTGTCATGAGATCGTGCGATAGAGCCAAGTCATAGGAGGTAAGATCCTTTATACTAATCGTTGACTTCCGCAGAAGCCCAGTATCGGCGGAAAAAGGCGAGAAATGATATGGAAGGCAAAAGAGGTGAGACCGGGTGAATATATTTGTTCTATTACGTGGAGCTGGGCGCCAGACAGGAAATAGTCGTGTATGCAGGCGGAAAGTGATCATCGGGACTGGTAAAGGGTAAAACGGTCAATGAAGAAGGAAAGACGTACTACGAAAACGTCTCAGAAGTTATAAAGTTTTGATTGGCTTCAGACCGAGTAGTAAAGGCCACGTGGGAAAGCGGACGCGAAAATATCAGTGTTAAGGCACCGAATTCCGGTGAAGTTTTTGGGTTAAGCGTGCCCAGGTGGGAGCAATTCTAGGATGGGTGACCCCCTGGGAAGTTTATAAGAAATTCTATATATTCGAACATCAGAGACAACAGGAGGGCCGGAGCAACCTAAGGGAAACTAGAGTATATGGAATAATTGGAGATCATAAGAAGACGCGTAGCGTAGGACGAGGCATACTTGCTCGGCGAAAAGACGGGAAGTGCGTCATAGCCCTAGAACTAGGATAGGCTTGAACAGCGTTTGGACGTATTTTGCGGGCTAGTTAATAGTAATTGAATATATGTATATGTGAAGGTGTAGGATATCCCAAATATGATGGTATCGGTGGACACATGAATCCCGATGCTCGGAGTTACGGTACAAAAGCATTAATCGAGTAAGGAATGGTTCAAGTGTTGCCAAGTAAGTCGTTATCATTCCACCGTAGATTGAGGTTGGAGATGAGGATATGAGACGAGGTATAAATAGATAATGGTATAGGTGCGCCCCTAAAGGGGGGAAGCAGGTGAGAGAAATATAAGGATGAGATAAAGGCAGTTGATACGGTAGTATGTGTGGTATGGATGCTTGAGCTACAAATGAGGCCCCCTTACTGAAGCGAATTGTAAGGTCGGAAAAAAAAACCGACACCAAATGGATAGAAGTCTGGATAATATTTAAGGTAATATGAGAAGTTCGCACGAACTTTGAGTAGTGCGACGCCAGGAAATGGACGCATATAAAGAGAAAGAGTATGACACAAAAGAACGGTATTGGATGGCTTAAGAGCTAATGTGAAGGATGGAAAATGACTATGAAAAGGGAGCTCCCCCGAGGTATTTATGAGACTCCGGACGACTAATTGAACATTCGAGGACGAATGTTCTAAAGGGGGGAAGGATGTTACACCTCGCATTTTGTACATTCGAATATTCCGAGTTAATTGCGGGAAGTTAAGGGCAAGACCATCTTCGAAAAATTATTTTAGTACATAAGTTGGTTATGAATATTATCTATGAATATTAGTGGATGGGAATATTGAGAAAGGCTAAGGGCAAGAAGAGAAATTCGCAAAATGGGCCGTGAAAATAATGTGGAAGGTCGGGGACAAAATGGTAATATTAAAGAAAGTCGAGGGGTAAAATAGTAATTTCACCAAGTACTAGAAAAAGTCTTGAAAGGGACCAAAGTGTATCAAGGAAGACACTTGGTCTTCTTTGACCAAGTGAAGAAGTTCAAGAAAAGAAAAGAAAAGTCAAGAAAAAAGAAGAAAATTCTAGAGAGAGGAAGAAAGGGGCATGAGACCTTACTTGAGGGACCAATTAATAAATATGGAAAGTAGGGGAGACATGTATATATATATATTTAGAAGTCATCTTTTAAGAGGAAGAAAGAAGAAAGAAAGATGAAAAAATAAGAAAGGAGGGAACGGCCAAGGGGCTGGCCGAACCCAGCCCCCTTGTTGTGGTCTTGGAAAAATGTTTTCCCCTTGGTTTTCTACTAATTGAGAGGCCCTCGTCGACGTGGAGTAGCTATTGGAGCGAGGAAATCGTTCGTTAGTGCCATGTAGGAAGCTTGGCCGTGTGGAAGCTTTCAATGGAAGAGGTAAGATTTCACTTTGCTTGCATGGTTTCATAGGTGATTGTAGATGTTGTAGTATGCACAAATGGATGCAAACCATGAAAATATGAATAATGGAATTGAACATGGATGTTGGACTTTGGCCGTGAGTATGCTAGATGTGTAGAAATAATGAATTAATTGTATTTAGCATATTTATGTGTTGTCGTAGAGTGTAGTAAATGAATGAAACTCATGAGATTATGTATGTTGAGGAATGGCCGTGTAGGGGCTGATTTGGTGTACGTATGCTAAGCTAATTTTACTTAGTGTTTTAGTTGTTGTTATTATGGATTACGTGATGAAAATGAGAGTTTGATGATTCATGTTGAAGTTGGAAATGTTATGGGCTGATTTGGAGCCTAATTTGATTTCAATATGGCTTCTTGTTTAATGAGGAATGATGTTGTTAGCATATAGAAGTGTGGATGTAGTTTATGAATTTGGAAGAAGGAATTAAGTTGTTATTGTTTTTGTCGAAATTGTAAAGTATTGGATGAAGTGGTATCTTGATTGAATCGTTTTGAAAGTTATGTGAATTGAATTGAATAGAGTTGAATAATTGTGGAGATATGTTAATAGTTTGGCGGGTTTGAATTCCGGATTGTGATTGACGAGAAATTTGGCTATATTGAATATGGAGGATGGTATATTTACAGAGGAAGTCTTTGCCGAAATTTCGGTAGCCAAGTGTTTCCTTCAGATTCTAACTCTAAGAATCCTAATAAGAGTTTTGGTAAACATGACCAATTCGCAGATTTTGACGAGATTGCGACGTGAATTTGGAATGGCAAAAGGAGCGAAAAGAGGTATGTAAGACTTCACCCTTCTTTCTATGGCATGTCTTAGACGTACTAAGTTGGATACGGGCCTCGGGGATCATTCCTTTTCCCGAAAACCAAGATTGAAATTCGCTACTATTCATTCAAAGAGAATTGAACTAGAAATGGTGCGAAATGTTAAGAAAACTTCTTAGACCTATAGAACTTCCATAAATGAGACCCGATTGCTTTAAAACCCTTATAAGTAATGTCATGAAACGACTTGTACGAAAATTGTATACGCCGCCTCATTCGACCGAGGCGGGCCCACTATTCCCAAACCCCTTCGTATTGTTACATTAAGCTTACTTTCACGCCATAGCTAATAAAAGTTTTTGGTTATCGTTCCTACTACCAAATTAGTAGCGGTGTTAACTAAACTTTTGACTTCACTGCATGATTTTTCTTTACAAAAAGTTTATAACTGTTTTCCAAAATATTCCTTTTTCTTTAAAAAAAATCAAGTTTTACAATATTAAAAGTCTTCATGACTATTCTAAGGATTCTAACTACGGGAGCTGTGCTTTATGACCCCGACCGATGTGTGATCCCGCATACATATATATATGTAATAACGAGAATCGAGCGCTATATAGGCGCCGATAAATATACATGGAATATAATGGTAAAACCGAGCGCTATAGACGCCGGTAAATATATATGATATAAGTGTGTGCATGTGACAAAAGAATCGAGCGCTATAGACGATATATATATTTGCTTGAATGAGACGGAGGGCGCTATAGACGCCGATATTCATACTTGAAGCATGCATATATTTACGGGGAAAATAGGGATAAGGGCAGAGCGTTATGTACGCATATCCACCTGATCAGTTGGAGTATAGCACATGATATCGTCCCGGACGCGGGATGCCCGGACGCGGGGTGTGCATATTATGGTTAAATGGATCGGCTGCCGACGCCTCGACAATATAATATATATTCTTTGTTTTTATATAAATATCTATGAGTAAGGAAAGCTAAGAAAGTACAAAGCATTTGCCCAAGGGCACTTATAGGTACAGTGCTATCCTCTTATCTCATCACAGACTCTATAATCCCATGGTATTGTTGTTCATACTTACGTTCTTGTTCGTATTATTATTATTCATGTCTTGCATACTCAGTACATTGCTCGTACTGACCCCTCTTCTTCGGGGGCTGCGTTCATGCCGCGCAGGTACACCCACGGATCGAAGTTAATGTAAAAGATGTTCCGGCGAGGTTGGCAAGCTCCATTTGGCCCGGAGTGAAGCCGAGTCGAGTATACGTGCCTGTGAGTCCTCGATTACGTTAGAGACTTTGCAGACAGAGTCGTGGGTTTGGGAGTCGGTTTGTATTGTAGTGCAAGTTTGTATAGTTACCTATTTTACTTGATGTAAAAGCAATAAAAGAATGTTTTAGTAATCTTATTGTATACACCTGGCTTAGAGGTTTCAAAAAATTTTCAAGTACGCAGTAAGGGTCAGCGGGTTCGCTCGGCTCCGGTTACGGGGTAGGGTGCCCATCACACCCTAGTCAAGACCGGGGTGTGACACTCTCAAACGTCAATAACAATATTTATAATATCACACTGAACAATCTTCATCAACTATACATTATTCAATTCTTCTACTTCCATTTCAAGGGCATCCATAACCATTGTCATAATACAACATTACCTTCACCCCCATATAATGTTTCTTCCATACTCTTAATATCGTTTATAACATAACTATACTCGTAACATATAAAGAATCATGATTCATATTAAGTTACTAGTAAAAAATGTCACTATTCTCATATTTGTAACCCATTTTCTATTTCCTTCTATAATCCAAGTCTTTCAACCTTTCAATACTCTAAATAACATGAATTGATCATAAAACTTACCTTTGATAGTATGAGAATGGCCTTTGGATGACAATACTTCACTTGAGAAAAACCCTAGCTTCAATCCAAAGAGGTTTCTTGTCTTGTATGAACCCTAGTGAGCTTCTTACACTTGATTCACTTGGTTTAATGAAGTTGATCCTTAATTTCTCTTGGATTCTTGTAGATGGAGTGTGGAGAGAGTTCTAGAGGTTTCTTGAGGTGTGGAGAGAAAATGAGAAATGAGGGAAATAAACTTGGGTCCCTTATTTAAACTTAAAAATCTGTCCCGACCAAGTTATACGGGCACACATACGGTCCGTATAACTTATACGGTCCGTATGTGTGACCGTATAATGGTTACAGTGGAGACCCCATTTTTGGGGAAGTTATACGGGTCGTATCTTTTATACGGTCCGTATAAAGGATCGTGTAATCCACAACTTCCCGAAACTTGTTCTCGTCGACCCGTTTGATCTCCAATCTTTATGGAACCTTCTTAACACTGGTTTAACACTTCAATAACAACTTAAGGAGCATTATAGCTTTTCCTCAAGACATTATTAGATCAACCTTAGCTCGGTACTTTATAAAACTCTTACGAAACATAACGTATACTTCTCACCCGGCGTTAGTCTACTATCATACGACGACATGGAATTTTTCCGAGGTGTAACATCCATGGATTTACCCCTTGGGTTTTAACACAGAAGGCGCCTCATTAGATGGTTCTGAGCTCATTCTTATAAGGTCCTAACTTTCTTCTCCCATTTCGATATGAGAATTTCCTAAGATGTAATTTGCACCCCTTCTTCAGAGGCTTACCCTCCGTCATGGGTGTCACATTAATTATTTATGTGTTATGTTGAGCTCCTTTTGTTACTCCATATTAGACGATAATGTGGTTAGAAAAATAGTCCAAATACAACAAATTCCTACATAAAGGGATTGAAACATGCATTCCACTTAATTGAAGGTCAAATTATTCATAAAAAACAAAGTATAATAAATCTATGTGAAAGATCAAATATGGATTGTCGTATAACGACTTGTTTGTCGAGGTCAATATAATTGGATATCGTTTGAATTGAACCCATAAATATGAACATTTAAAGTTTAGTTGGAAACATGTGACACTTATATGAGGTACAAACATTCAATAAAACATATCTTACTTAACATGCAATATTTTTTTAGCTTGTTATAGATATTGTATTTTATATAGTACATCACAAAGTATAGACAGTTAAATAAGGGATAGGGTAAAGAAAGTAGAACTTTTTTTTTATTGTCACTAGCCGATCTGATCTCTCAATATAATAGATTAACGAGAAAAATCCTGGCCAAACAGTTTTTCTACCTCCCAAGGTAGGGGTAATGTCTGTGTACACTCTATCCTTCTCAAACCTCACTTGTGAGATTCACAGGGTATGTTTTTGTTGTTGTTGTAGAAAAATCCTTGCCAAGTTGTGATAGTTGTTTGAGCTCGGAAAGCTGTGTCACTTGACACGTCGGAGAACAACTATTACAGTCAAACATAGTTTTACTATGAACTCTTAGAATGGCCTTATAGTACTTGCATAATTCTTAAACACATACCAAATAAAAAAGCAAGTGACTGTAAATCATTCTGGTAGATACACCATCTATACACTCCTAACTCTGTTGGAAAGTGGCAAAACACACAAAAGTATTGGAATTGACCTTTAATACTCTTAGAAAGACATCTAGCGAGGAACAACGTGCATGTCTCCAATAAAGTTTTTGTTCTAGTAATGCTCTGGATAAAGAGACTGGATTTCCCGTTTTTCATAATCATGCCCAGATGAAATTAAATTCTCAATCGTTTTGAAACCTTTGTAAATGTTCAATGATAACTTATCCAAATATAGTAATTTTTAAAGTATATATCGACACAGCTTAACGAACAACATGAATATACTATTGACTGTTAATTCTACCGCGAAGAACACAACCTCAATAGAAAGGATTAGTTTTAGAATTTGGAGTAGAAAATTTAGGCAATGAAGAATACCAATGTTTTTGCAATATTGAAAAAAAATGTAGGCAGAATGGTTTAAACGAAGAATGACAATATCATTCGACCTGGTTAATATAAATAATTGACAAAATAAAAAATTTCTTAAAAAAGAAACAGTTAGAATATGAATTTTAAAAATAACTATTGCGAAGTGATTAAAGAAACACAGCACTTCACCCCCTTTTTTGAAATGTGCGTGCACATTTTAGTCTTGGTAGTAGTCCAATAAAACAATAGTGGATTTATACAAATTCTAGTTTCCTTCACCTTCTTTTGTTTTAGATATGAGTTTTTAGGGCTTGACCATTTGAGTGAATATGAAGAAAGGATATCTAGAATTATATTAGGCTCATACTTAATGTCACACCCCAATCCCATCAGGGCATGATGGGCACCCAACTCTTACTTAGAGCTGAACGAACCCTCTGGCATTCACATAATGCAACAGGACATATAATTTTTTTTTTTTTGGAAATATAATAAAGTATTTTCAGTCAAACCATAGAAATTTGCGAATGATACTCAACTAATAAAAAACCGAGTAAGTCAAACTGACATATCAGCCTACATGGTTGCTTTACTCAACACATGACATCTCAACATACTAACCACAGGACACTGTCTGCAAAGTCTCTAAGAGTAAACACTTGAATCATATGAATCGGGACAGGGCCCCGACATACCCGTACACACACATGATAACCATAATGACTCGGCACTGCTCCAGGAAGAAAATGGAGTTTGTCAATCCCAGCTGATAGCCAACCATCCTAGTTGAATACTTTTACCTGCAAAACAATCTGAGACTGTGTGGCATGAACACAACGCCCCCAGACAAAGGGACGTTAGTACGAACAATGTACTAAGTATGTAAGGCATAAGAACATGAAATGCAGATGGATCATGAAAACCAGTATCAATAATTGAATGCATCTGTGGCTAACATCTGAGAGTATCCGTGTAACTCTATATGACTGAAACTGACTCTATGGCGTATGATAGGCATAGATTATAATATACCGTTAGTGCCGTGGAACGTACAGCCCCGATCCATATATAATATAATAATGCCCAGGAACGTACGGCCCGATCCATATATAATATAATAATGCCGAGGAACGTACGGCCCGATCCATAAATAATATAGTAATCATATATATACCGTACCTGGCCCTCTAGTGAGGGACTCGGTGAATAATGCAATGAAAATGTGCACAAATACATACCCGGCCCGGGACTCGGTGAAATGATGTAATAACGTTATGCACGATTAGAATATCAGGAGCAACCATATATACAAACTAAATTATCATCTGAGACTCAATAGAATATTTAGAATGAACCAACACTTGAAAATCAAGGACAACTTTCATGTCAAGTACCGCTGAGAACTAGAATTCATTGGAGCCACGTATGTTCATCGTTCGCTCGTTTAAGTAATTCATGCCAAAAAGAAAGAAAGGGAATAGCCTTAACATACCTTATCCGCTCCAAGCTAACCACAAACCAGATCCCGGGCTTCCCAATCTACAACAACATTAGTGATATCAAGTATTAACTATTGTACACTCAGAATCCAAAGTCTAAGCTAGCACGTTACTTAACAAAATTCGGGCAGCATCTCCTTTATAAATTCAACAAACCCCGAGAATTCAATTTGGCCAAATCATCAACAACAATACCAACAACCATATTAACAACATCATTAATCTCATCGATTCAGCCCCTCAACAATATAAAAAAATAGCTTCAATAATTCACACAATAATGTGACGAGCGGCAAGCTCGGCTTGTCAATTAAACAATAGTTTTAAACCCCATTTTCATTCCGAAATTTCTCAACAGTATTAAAAACAACAACAACGCCTCCAGGTTATTCAATTAATTTCCAGTCATATAATTTGAGAAGAACAACCTCCCAAAACAGTCCCCCAAACTACAACACCAATTTATCCGATATAATTTTCGTATTTCTTTCATCTACCAATGTAGATACGACTTGGATAAATCAAATACATCTAGGAGAGAGGATTTCTTACCTTATATGCCAAGAAATGATCTTCTTCCACTTTACTTCCCTTCAAAGAAAGCCCGAATTAAACCACGCGACAAACGGAACAACGAGATTGAAGTGGTGAGCACAACCCACATGTTGTTCTTGAGAGAAATGATACTTTGCTTCTTCAAAGTTGTATCTCACGTTGCTGTTTTCAAAATTAAATCATGGGCTGCTACAAACAAAAGTGAAACTCACGTTGCTGCCTCCATTGCTTTTGATGGATAGTTTTAATTCAAGACGAGCTGCCTTAAAAGAGTTATTGTACATTTCTTTGGTCTTTCAACGAGAATTGCTGAAGTAAAAGTAGGAGTCCAAAGAAATTTTATTGCTATTACATTGAACTACTTGCTGCTAGCTCAAGGGAATTAACCTTGCAAAGGTGCCTGCTCAATGAACTCTCATCCTTTTATTTATTGAAATGTGGGGCCCACCTTTAACAATTATGAATTGTAAAGCTACTTTAAGATTGGCACCAAATCTGTATATAATCAATGAGTCATTTCTACCTTTAAAGGATGGCTCCCACGTGGAAAGGGGTCCTTTCCCACTTATCCCCTTAATTTATTAGCTAAACCCTTTTTGTCTCCCACTAACTCCAAAAATTCAACAAATTACCCACATAATTAATTTTTTGATCTCAATCCACTGAAATAGTAATCATTTTTAATACACTTCTTATACTCCTCGTCATGGTCATGTGACATAGCATTAGTCCATAGCCCCTTTTGGTACACACAAAAATATTATTTCCAATCACCGTCATTCCATTTTCGAGTCTTAAATAATTTCGGGACTTCATCCTAACCACCTATAAGCTTGGGGGTAACCTCGTTTTCCCCTATAATATCTTTTTATTGTAGGCTTTCTAACGCATGAAAACACGGGATGTAACATCCTTCCCTCCTTTAGAACATTCGTCCTCGAATGTTAAACTTGTTAAACTAGTCCTTTATAAGTATACTAGTTATGGTGATCTTATGACGAATCAATTATTCTTCTATCATGCTATGTCTCTCCTTGCTTAACTTAATACTATTCTCCACCTGACATCAGTTATTATTTAATTTCCAAAGAAAGTGGTCATAATTTAGCTACTTCCGTAATTGACTGCGACTTACTATATCCATCTACGCTTGAAGCTTAGGGCGAGTTTTTTCTTGTTTTGGAGTCATCTTTCTAGTAACACTGTAGAATAGGAGCTGTCTTTCCCTTGGGTAGGTTTACCATTGCATATTGGTTCCTCTTGTTCTCTCTTCTAATTCTTATAGGTCTACTTCCACTCTTTATGTAGGTCGCACAGTCCGCAGCGTACCTCCTTCTTGGAGTCATCATTTTAATCCTCCGACATACACTATCTATAACATTCCCTTTAAATAGTGAAAATGAGTTCCCTTCTTAGTAATGACTTTCGGTTGCAATACTCCCTTGATTCCTCTGGAATATCCTTTCAAGCGATATAAGTGAGTCCTCTTTCTTGATATGACCCTCCTTGATACTCGGACTCGTCGATCCTTTTTCTTGCTCAATAATGGTATTAAGTCTCACATGGTTTGCAAAATCTCTCCCACTTCCCATCTTCCATATGACCATGATAATGGTATTGATTGTCACGCCCCGAACCATGGCCTAGGCGTAACACGGCACTCGGGCCTTGCTTGCATGTGTCCGAGCGAACCTTATGGCTTGCTTGTCAACATGGGCATCAAAACAATATACTCTATATGATGCAATTTAAATGAATCATGAAAATTTAATTTGCGAAATAAAATCTTAAAATTTTCTCATAGCATGAAAAATCATGAAAACGTAACAGTCCGCAAACATGAAAGCATAACTCGACTCGTGAACTAATATCTCGTCTATGAAACCTCTAAAACATGTCCGAATACTAACTACCGTGACATGGCCCCGGACTACCATAACCGCATACTAATACGGACTCCATGTTGAACCCCGAGAGGAATGGGGCTCACCAATAAGCGATGATCGAGGTGATCCTCACGCGCGTGTGTGTATGCTCACCGAAAATCGGTATCCGCACCGTGAAGTGTGCCCCGGCAAAAGGGACGTTAGTACATGGTGAATAGTACTAGTATGTAAAACCGCTGAAATGAAGAACATGGCACAACATAGGTATAGGACATGAACCGAAACCGAATGTAACTTGAACATGAGCATGAAAGGAGTAAAGTCCGAAAACAAGAAATCAATGAAAATACATGTATATAAAACTTCTTGTAACGTGGGGAATGCTATAGTGTAACCGACAACATGATCCGGTACTTGCGTCCTACCAGGAGAACACTCACACCTTGCCGGGGGATATGAGATTTAAGTAATAATAAGCATGTAAGGATCCAAACCGCATAATGAAGGTGTTGCTCTCCTTGCGACAACCCTTATCCTACGGTGGCGACGTAGTTTCAGGCTATCTGAGCCTTCTCGGTTAACTAAGCAATCCCAAAAACATGAACATGATATAGTTGGCTAAGAAGCCCATGATTTTCATGAAATAACTTGTAAATAACTTGAAATCATGATTTCACGAAATAACTTGTAACATGGTTTCATGAAATATCTTGTAATATGGTTTCATGAGATAACTTGTCATAGTCTTGCAAACATGTTCTTGATTCATGAGTAATAACAATAGTTCATAATTATATGTATATTGACTTGAAAACATGCTTGTAACTTGCTACATAAAATCATAAAATTTCATATAAACATAATGAGAACACATGAGGAAGAATTCATGATTCATGGATTAAGCTAGGGTTCCTAATGACCGTAATGGAAGATTAGGAATACAATAACGAATATAGATACGAGTAATTCATGTACATAAATACATAACTATGGGCTACCAATATGTTGGGTTTAATGCCCTAGGGTTTGAACTTCATGGATATCAAGAAACGGAGCATGGGGAAGAATGTAGAGATTCCCACATGTGGATGGAAGTTCTACATACCTTAGTCGCTCCAAAACTTGAATTAAAGACTTGAGCTTTGAAGAGGATTTCCAAAAATCTTGAATTCTTGAACCTTGAGATGGGTTTTCTTGAAAACCCTATGTTAAGAATGATGGATTCTTGCTTAATGATCATGAACGTATGTTGGAATTGACTTGGATTGCATGGAATAGGCTTACCTTAAAGTTTCTTGAAGGTTGGGAGAGAAGAGCTTAGTCCTTAGGGCTTGAGAAACTTCTTTAGGGTTCTTTACCTCAGAAAAATTGGTTTAAAACGAAGTGGGAATGAATATAATGAAATTTGGCTCTTAAAACGTCATGGTCGGTGCGCGGTCGCGCAGCTGGAGGTTACTTGCGCGGTGATCGCGCGCGGGAAAGGTATTGCGTAACAACTTTGCCTGCGTGCGCGATCGCGCAGAACTTCGCGCAGAGTAAAATGGGTATAACTTCTAGCATGGAGCTCCGTTTGAGCTCCATAATATATGGTTGGAAAGGTATTTCAAAGGCCTACAACTTTCATGTTTTGAGTTTTTCTCAAATTCCTAACGTCACTACCCAACAACTGGCCATAAGTACAACTGTCTCAGACTTAGACGAATTTAGAAGGCCTTAAGAACTTTACTTTTTGGTTTGAGTTCAAAACGACTGTTTATCACCCGAATGGATTCATATAGCTAAAATATGATCTTTATACTAGTTTCATATGTTCACATCTAACTCGGATTTATGGGATATTACCGATATGGTGTCACGACCCAATCCCGTAGGCCGTGACTAGTGCCCGACTTGGGCACCCGTACGTACCAAAGTCCAAAAATAGTAACTAAAATATTTACAAAAATTTGGGCGAGAGTTTCCTCTCCCGTTTTCCGACTAACCAAAGTTAACGCACTCGAAAATACCAACAAAGGCCACGCAGGCCAACATATCCATATAAACATATATAGGCGAGCCGGCATAGGTCGGCGTGGCGGATGAACCGCTCGGAACATATCACATATACATATCGTGCCACATACACATATACGTACGACATAGCCATAACCCACGTACATATCCACGTACCTCCAAACGAATAACGAAATCATATGACGGGACGGGGCCCCGTCGTACCCCCGAATAATAATATACATATGCATCGAAGAAAATATATACCAAAATGTATAAGCTCGGGAAGAAGGAGCACTCCCCAAAAAGCGAATAGATGGCCTAGCTGGTGGATCCTCAACCGTCGGTACTGCGGGCATGAAACGCGACCCCCGAAGAAAGGGGGTCAGTACGAAATAGGTACTGAGTATGTAAAGCAGAATTACAGAAACATAATAACATATCACAGAAAATAAATAAGATTTACAAAATATCAAAGTATTTATAAAAAATTAAAATCATGCAAGGGCTCTTAGAACGATGGTCGCCCGCCTGTCGATGGCGCCATACCACAGCATCACACCGTAAAGTTTCATATCTCCGTAACCCGACATATCCCCGTAGCACATCACAGCCAACCATAACACCAAACACAGCATAACACCACATATAAACGGGACCCGGCCCTCTAGCGAGGAGCTCGGCGAACCGTAACACAGCATCACACCAGAATATGTCATAACGCGCACGAAACATATCCGGCCCGGGATCCGGTGAACGAAGCAATAACCATAAGCACGAGCGGAGTCGTGAGTAATCATATGCATCAAAATCATAAACAGTACTCATTATGTAAAGAAGGAATCCATATGAGAAAATCATAGTGAAGAAAATTTTAATTTTTTCGAAAAATCCATAAAGGTAGCATAAATAGCCGCGGGCCCCACGGACGGGTGCCGACCCCCATCCGAGCCCGACTACGAGGGATAGGGGAGAGTTATGCCTTATGAACTTATATATTATGTTTTGGGGCGTTTCGAGGTCGTATGCAAAAGTTACGGACGTTTGAAGTTCGGGACCTCTTTGTAGTCAAAATTTTTCACAAGTCTTTGAAAACTCATTTATTGGAAAGCTTAAAGACCTCACATTGAGCACAATAATGAACCAACCTTTAGGATCAAATAAATTCGTATCTAAGCTTGGATTTAAGAACGGAACAACCCCGAGACGCGGGGCATAGCCTACTAGTCCTAGGACATGCCAAATGAAGGAAAACAACGCCTTACATACCTTAGTCAACCGCAATACAAGCCTAGCCTCAACCCTCGGCAATTCCAAGATCTACATAACACAAAGCACACTAACATTAGCCATACACCTTTAGACATTCGATTCCAAACGAACATTAGATTCTATAGAAATTTCGACAGCATTTCCCCTGTAACTGCACCAACCCCGAGATTTCAACTCGGCTAGTTTCAACAACAACCCAACAAGAAGCCAAACCACAACAATAATAGTCGATTACAATACGTTCCAACATTAATATACAATTCCAACATATTCCAACATTATACATATATTGCTACATACTTAGAGGTATTCCTATGTAATCAACGAACTTCATAAAACCAACTTAACATTAACGCTAATGCGTTCAACTACCAATCCAAACTTATTCAAACCATATGCGATAACACTCTAAGCAATTCGTACAATTTTTCCAACATTCCAAATATTGTCCCATTGAACCCGAAATAGTCCCCAAACTCGAGAACAACATCAAATGCATTCTTCTCTTCCAAATTCATACTTTACATCATTAATCTACACATTAGCCATGCAATATTCATAAATGTAAAAATTACATAAAATTCACATAAATTCCCATAACCAACATAACATCATTCTAAGTCATCAAACTTGCGTTTTGCCTTATAAAATCCATAACGACGACAACGAAAACACTAACGACGATTTGTTCATTCAAGACCACATAGAGGGGCCATTCGGCCAACACTCAATTTCCCCACCTAGGGATGATTTCATTCTTTTCTTCACACTACAATAATTAAAACTTGCCAACTAACATGAATACATGACTAATACTACAACTCACATACACATGGTCAAGACCACCATACACGGCCAACTCCAACTTCCATCCTCACATGATTTTCTTCCATTTTAGCATACAATAACACATATACACCATCTATAATACAAGAAAACAAGATTAAAACTAACCTTTCTTCTTCACCTCTTCACTTGACCAAAGTTGGTCATTAGAACAAACGAGCGAACTATCTTCCGAAGTAACAACACCACGTTACCTAGCACTCTTGAATTAGCAACTTTGCTTGAGGAATTGATTTTTTTGATGGAGAATTTTTGGTCTTATTTTTTTCCTCCAAATGGCCGAATAGGCTTCCTTTTTTTTCTCTTCTCTTTAGTTCTTGATTTCTCTAGAAAATGTTAAGTGAAGAAGATGACTTAGTCATCTTTATAAAATATAACACATGTTCCTTGTGGCCTTGGCCCACCATGAGGTGGCCGGCCACCTTGCTCCAATTTTCTTTTTTTTTTTGAATTTTCAACTTACCCAAAATAGCTCACTTACTAATTATGGAAAATTCCTCCAAGTGTTGTTTTAACATTTTCAAGACATGGAAATCATACACAATTCAAGTATTAAAACAAGCAAAAGTCTCTCGGGGTAGCCTTGCCCCTAACTTCTCATAATTCACACAAGTTGTCCCGTTGTTCAAAACACGGGATATAACATCCTTCCCCCCTTTAGAACATTTGTCCTCGAATGTTAGATTGACCTTACGAGTCTTATAAATAAGTTTGGGGGAGTTCTTTTATAGTTATCACACACACCATTCGTTAATCAGCATAACCAAGAAAGAAATTTAAATTACCTGTGGGTACTAGAAATAAGTGAGGATACTTCTTCTTCATCAGCTCCTTAGCTTCCCAGGTCACTTCCTCCCGATTGTTGTTCCGCCACAGCACCTTAACGGAGGCTACTTCTTTGTTCCGCAACCTTCTTAACTGCCGATCCAATATAGCTATAGGCTGCTCTTCGTAGGACAGCTCCTCCGTGACCTGGACATCATCCACAGGAAATATTCTGGAGGGGTCACCAACGCATTTACGGAGCATAGAAACGTGGAATACCGGATGCACTGGTCCCAAATCAGCTGGCAAATCCAATTCATAGGCAACTTTGCCTATTTTCCGAATAATCTGATAGGGCCCGATATATCTTGGACTGAGCTTCCCTTTCTTGCCAAATCTCATGACACCTTTCATAGGCGATACCTTCAGGAATACCCAATCAACAACCTGAAATTCCAAGGGCCGACGTCGATTATCTGCATAAGACTTTTGTCGACTCTGGGCCGCTAATAGCCTTTCACGGATCAATTTCACTTTGTCCACCGCCTGCTGGATCACATCTGGACCAATCAATTTAGTTTCGCCAACATCAAACCAGCCGATCGGTGATCCGCATTTTTACGCTATATAACGCTTCGTACGGGGCCATCCGGATACCGGAGTGGTAGCTATTATTATAGGCAAATTCAACCAGCGGTGTGATCATCCCGGCCTACCTACCAAATCAATAACACAGCCCGCAAAGATATCTTCGAGTGTCCGGATAGTACGCTCGGCCCGTCCGTCCGACCGAGGATGGAATGCGGTCCGAGACTAACCCGGGTCCCCAACCCGTCTTGAAATGACCTCCGTAAATTTGTCAGAACCGAGTACCTCGTCGAAATAATAGATACGGAACTCCATGAAGCCTCACTATCTCCTTAATATATAGTCCGGCATAATCCTCACCGAATAAGTGGTCCTGACTGGGAGAAAATGGGCTGATTTTGTCAGCCGATCAACAATAACCCAGATAGAATCATACCTCCGTGGAGTGCGGGGCAAACCTGCGATGAAGTCCATGTTAATTATTTCCCACTTCCACGTCGGTATCTCTATTTCCTGTAGTAACCCACCGGGTTTCTGGTGCTCAATCTTGACCTGCTGGCAGTTTGGACACTGAGCGACAAATTCTGCGATATCCTTTTTCATGCCATCCCACCAATACAGACATCTGAGATCGTGGTACATTTTTGTAGCTCCCGGATAAACAGAATAACGGGCATAATGTGCCTCGCCCATAACCTGTCGTCGTAGTTCTGCAACTCCAGGTACACATAATCTGCCCCTGTATAATAATACCCCATCCGAAGAAACCTCGAACGGAGTCTTCTTTTTCACGGGCTGTGTCTCGATAATGCACCAGAATAGGATCTTCATATTGGCGACGCTTAATTTCTTCCACAATAGAAGATTCAGCAACTTCTCGAACAGAAATCCCAGCATTGCCAGACTCGGCCAAACGGACACCAAGGCTTGCCAGCTGATGAATTTCACGGACTATTTCTTCCTTTTCTGATGGAACATCCGCCAAGCTGCCCATAGATTTACGGCTGAGGGCATCTGCGACAACATTGGCTTTCCCCGGATGGTACAGAATATCAACGTCATAATCCTTCAACAGCTCTAACCACCGTCTCTGTCGCAAATTAAGCTCTTTCTGTTTAAAGATATACTGGAGACTCTTATGATCTGTATAGATATCAACGTGGACGCCATATAAATAATGTCTCCACATCTTTAGGGCATGAATCACCGCTGCGAGCTCCAAATCATGAGTAGGATAATTCTTTTCATGTTTTCTGAGTTGTCGGGAAGCGTATGCTATGACTCGGGCGTCTTTGCATTAATACACAACCCAGGCCAATACCTGAAGCGTCACAATAAATAACATACCCATCTGGTCCTTCAGGAAGTGTCAAGACCGGAGCTGTGGTCAATTTCTCCTTCAGCAACTGGAAACTCCGCTCGCAGGCATCTGTCCACTGGAATTTGGATCCCTTCTGTGTTAGCCTTATTAAAGGCGCTGAAATGGAAGCAAATTTCTCTACAAATCTTCGGTAATAACCAGCCAATACCAAGAAACTACGCACCTCTGACGGCGTCGTAGGCCGGGGCCAATTCTTCACGGCTTCAATCTTCTGGGTATCCACCCGGATGCCATCAGCCCCAATAATGTGTCCCAAGAATGCCACCGATGTTAACCAGAATTCACATTTAGAAAATTTGGCATATAGTTTCTGATGTCGAAGTACCCCAAGAACCGTTCTCAAATGATCCGCGTGCTCGTCTTCTGACCGGGAATAAACCAGAATATCATCAATAAATACGATCACGAACATATCCAAGAACGGCCTGAATACCCGATTCATAAGATCCATAAATACCGCTGGAGCATTCGTCAGTCCGAATGACATAACTCTGAATTCATAATGCCCGTACCGGGTCCTGAATGCTGTCTTGGGAATATCTGCCTCCCGCACTCGCACCTGATGGTAACCCGACCGCAGGTCTATTTTGGAGAAACATCTAGCTCCCTGCAACTGATCAAACAAATCGTCAATCCTGGGGAGGGGGTATTTATTCTTTATAGTTACCTTATTCAGCTGCCGATAATCAATACACATCCGCAGCGAACCGTCTTTCTTCCTCACAAATAATATCGGTGCTCCCCAGGGTGACGTGCTGGGTCGGATAAAGCCCTTCTCCAGTAGATCTCTCAACTGCTCTTTTAGTTCTTTTAATTCTGCCGGTGCCATTCTGTACGGTGGAATAGATATAAGGCCGGTGTCGCGTGCAGATCTATAGTGAATTCTATCTCCGTTCGGGGAGGAAGACACGGAAGCTCGTCCGGAAATACATCAAGGAATTCATTAACCACGGGACGGATCGAATAGTAGGCGCTTGACTTTGAGATCATGCACGCGAACCGGATGATAGATATAACCTTTTTCGATCATTTTTCTCGCCGAGGTATGAAATAAACTTACCCCTCGGCGTGGCTGTATTACCTGCCCATTCTATAACCGGTTCACCTGGGAATTGGAAGCGGACCATTTTCTTTTGACAGTCAACGCTGGCATAACATGAAGCCAACCAGTCCATACCCATAATAACATCGAATTCAATCATGTCTAGCTCTATCAAATCGCTTTTTGTACAACGATCACAACAATTATCGAACAATCTTTATATACCGTTCGGCTACGATAGAATCCCCTACCGGAGTGGCTACCTCAAATGGCTCTATTGGTTCGCATTTAATCCCAATTTTATCGGCAATAAGAGGACAAATATATGATAAGGTGGAACCGGGATCAATCAATGCATATACGGCTCGAGATAAAACCAATAATGTACCGTAACCACGTTGGGGGACGCCTCACCGGTCCTAACGGCCGGCTAGAGCATATATGCGGTTCGAAGGACCGCTAGAGCGGGGTCGCTCCACCGCGGCCTCTATCGCGACCTGCCGGTGCTGGCATACCTCGCCCTGCAGGGCGCATAGCCACAGATGATGAAGATGAACCAGCACCTGAACCTGTAGGCTGCGCCATATCACCTGCACTACCCCCACGCGGGCAATCTCTCATAAGGTGGCCCTGGCGGCCACAAATAAAACAAGCACCTGTAGCCCGATAGCACTCTCCAGGATGGTGTCTCCCACAGTAGGAACATGGAGGTCTAGGTGGCCTGGGTGATCACCGGTACCTGCACGTCTCGCGAGCTCGGCACCCACGGAGCTGCGGCCCGCTCCCCGAATATCCCGGCCTTTGTCGGTGTCTCCGCTCGTAGGGCGTGGGGGTGTACTCGGTTGGCCGGGAGGAATATCTCTGTTGTCGCTGTGAGCGGCTCCGCTCTTGGGAATCCCAGAATACCCGGCCGACCTAGCCCTCTTGGGCCGGCGCCATCGTAAGTCTCCGTCGGGGTGGCGCCCTCTCGTGCCGCTCCTCCATGCCCCGAGCGTATGCACATGCTCGTGCGATATCCACGCCGGCGAGCGTACCATCGACATACGAGGTCAATCAAGTAATCATCCGGCCCATAATATCTTGGTGCACCCTGTCATCCATATCTGCCACAATATGAGGAGCGTATCTGGCTAAGGAATCAAACTCCAGGGTGTACTCTCGGACGCTCCGGCCACGCTGCTTCAAATGTATAAACCTATGTACCCTGGCTCGTCTGGTCTCTGGGGGTAGAAAATGTGCAAGAAAAGCCTCCACGAACTCATCCCATACAGCTGGGGCAGCACCCTCACCACGGGACAGCTCCCACGACTCAAACCAACCGGGTCGCTATATCGTGCGATACGATACGGCCTGCTCCACCGACTCGGTCTCGGAGGCCCCGATAAGTCGCCGGCGTACGCCGCATCTCTCTAATAAACTCTGCCGAGTCCTCCTCGGGCTTTGACCAAGAACTCGGCGGATTACAGTCGTGAAATATCGAGCCCTGCGGCGTCGTCACGCCCACCAAGATAATCATCTCCAGCTCCCTGTCTCTGGACCTGTCCTACTACTAGTCTGGTCAACAGCTGAACAGCGTCCCTCATGGCCCTGTCCTCCGCCCCAGGCTGAGGAGCTGGAGGGTCGGGCACTCGAGGAGCTGGAGGAACCACACGGCCATGGCTATGGCAGCCCTTGAAGCTCACGGCCAGCCTTATTTTACACCATTAAATTGCTAAGTCTCACCTTGGATTGAAGAAGGAAGCATGAACAACCATGGCTGCCAAGCTCACGGCCATGGCTGCCCTTGAGTGAATTCATGTTCTTGATAAAATTATTAATCTCCAAGGTGTTCTAAGTACTAAAAGGAGTAGTAAGGTTAGGGATTTAAGTTGAAGAAGATGAAATGGTGCAAATGATGCAAGTCATTATGGAATCTGCCCAAATTAAATTTCAGGTAAGGTTTCTTCTTTTGTCATAAAATTGGAGTTAATGATGTTGTAATGAAGAGATTAATTTGTATTAACTGGAATTGGAAGTAAGAAAATTGCATGATTAGTGTTGGTGTTGAAATGGACAGAATTGGAGTTGTTCAAATTAGGTTGGGTTTGATTGTTGTTATTGTTATTAATATTATGGATTATGTGTTAAAAGTGAAGGGGTTGTATATGTTAATGTTAAATCTCCGTTTGGGCCGTGTTGGGGCTGTTCTAATCTAAAAATGGTGGATTAATTCCGATTAATGTTGTCGTTATTGTTGTCATTAACTATATGATGAAAGTGAAGCAATTTGATAGTTAAGGTTATAGTTGTATTGTATTCGAGAAGGTGATGGTTCTGGTGTTGTTGTTGTTCTTGTTAAATTGGAGGACTAAGTGTTGTAAGATCATGCATTGTGTTGTAATTGTTGAACTATTATAAGGTCGTTTCGATGAAGTGTTATGGCTATAGATTATTAAGAATAACTTGAATATGTCGTAGTCGTTATGTTAACGATTAATGAATGTTGTAATGTGTGGGCTGATTTGGAATGTTATGCGGCTTGTTCGGAATATTCTTGAATCTTATCTTGGCTAACTTTGATATAGTACTTGAACGTGTGGTTGTTGATGTTAACTTGGTCGTTTTATAGTTGGCTTGAATGAAAGGGAAATGAACAATATAGGAGAAATGCCGCCCAACTTTCTAGAAATAAGTTGCTAACGTTGGAATACGTTTTGAACCTTTCCGTAGCTTAACTATAGTTCTTAACGCCTTAATATAGGTTGAGACATGTCACACCCCGACTTTACTAGGGTGTGATGGGCACCCGACCCCACCTTCGGAGCCGAGCGAACCCGCTAATTCTTATTACACATATGAACTTATGAACTAGTAAGAAATGAATACATAGAGAATTTTTGTTTTTTTTTTCTTCCATAAATAGAATCTGACATCAAATAAGACTCGTGACACGAAACATAATAACATATCGGCTGCTGGAGCCGCTTACACATGACAACCCAATACCCACGACTCTGTCTGCAAAGTCTCTAACCTCGAACAACGTATCATGGCATCTATACTCTAACTCGGCAGCACTCCGGGACAAGTGGAGCCTACCAACTCTTCGGAACATCTCTCGTGCTATAATCGGCTCATCCGGGTGTACACGCGCGGCATGAAACGCAGCCCCCCGAAGAAGAGGGGTCAGTACGAGCTATGTACTGAGCATGTAAGGCAGAAGTAGCAACATAGTAGGAGATTTAAACATGAATAATAACAAGATATCATATCGTGAGGTAAAGGGATGACCTGTACATATGAACAACATCTTCATAGGAACATAGAACATATCATAGGATAACAGAGTAACCTGTGCATATGAGGGCCCCATGGGGGCGGATGCCATGCATGCTTGTTTTCCCTTTTTAAAAAAAACATTTCTTTTCATAGGCCTAGAAAATAGAATTTATGTCATATCATGTTAAATCATAGTATATCATAGTATCATAGCATATCACGGTGTACCATAGTATCATAGCGTGTCATAGTGTATCATAGTATCATAGTATCATAGCATCATAGTATCATAGTGTCGTAGTATCATAGCACCGAGCAGCGTCGGCTCGCCCACATTGCGCCGAAATACTCCGGCTAGCCCATAAATCCCGCGTCCGGGCATCCCGCGTCCGGGATGATAAGCCAGCTGACTAGGTGGCAATGAAACATAGTTCCCTTCCCATTTTCCATGTATCCCTACCCCCACCCCATGTACATACACATTTTCCATATACATAGGTCATATAAGCATGCGGGGAGAGCCCAATAAAATCATGTATCCATCGGAGTGACGTAAGGTCGGAAACCTCCGATTATATTATAGAATAACTATGGGCGCTTGTCTCACCTTGAAGGAATGATTAATATAAGGCGAGACCATTAGTGGAAAGTAATATTATGAGAAAATATAAAACAGGGTCATAGGGCATCGTTTCATATACTTGTAATCTTTAAAGGAAAGCATTATTCATGAGAAGAGTTGAGAATTCAAGGAATAGCTTAACGTTCTCATTTCGTCACTGGAATCATAGACTTGGAACCTTTAACCATAGAATCATCGAGGTCATAGTTAACATGTAAGCATTTTCTCCTAGACATCCTCCACGTTTTGGTATGACATATTCATAGTCATATTCATGGTAGGTACATATTCTTAACATATGCGTCATAGCCATTTCCTCATATCTAGCATCCTCATAGGCATCATAAAGATGTCCTCGTTAGCGTGGTCATAGTACTTGTCATTTGATGACGGAATAAGGATCAAAAGTTCCCATCGGGTTCTGCTTCAAGATAAGTCAAATGGTACAATAAGGAAAATCCGGGAACAATGGGCCCACCTCGGGTCAAATGAGGCGGCGTATCAAATTTACGTATATTACGATTTATGGCGTGACTTGTGAGGATCTTAGGGTAATCGGGTCCTATTTGTGTAAGTTCTGGATGTTTAGGAAGTTTTTCCGACATTTCACGCAAGTTCGAATTCAATTCTCCGAATGAATAGTAGTTAATTTCAATCTCGGATTTACGGGAAAGGAATTGTCCCCGAGGCCCGTGTTCAAGCCTACTACGTCTAAGACATGCCAAAGAAAGAAAGCGAAGCCTTACATACCTCTTTCCGCTCCTTCGCTACTCCAAATCCAAGTTGCAAATCCGCCGTAATCTACAATTTGGTCATGTTCACCAAACATTGATTAGAGCTTTTAGGAATCCAATCTTGAATGCACATTTGTCTACAAAAATTTCGGCAAACACTTCCCCGTAAATGCGCTATCTCGAGAATATTGCTCGGCCCAATTCAACAACAACAACCCGAGAATGGAACTCGACCACAATATTAACAACAAAACCAACAATAGCATCTCCAAACATATTCTAGCATTAGCAATCCCTTTTTCCACAATTCGACAATATTCCCTTTGTTCAAATAACTTCATGCATTCAAACTAACACCAATGATCGTACATTCAAATATTATTCCGAAGCCATTCAAATACGATTTAGAAGCATTCCAAGAAATTCATACAACATTCAAAGCAACCCAAACACTATGCCATGGAACCCTAAATCTTCTAAGTGTAAGGAAACATCGACGATACATTTCTTTTCTTCCAAACTCATAAACTACGTCGGCAATCCACACATTTACAACATTATTTCCATAAGTTCAAGAAGCTATATTAAAATCACATTGCCTTCTAAATCAGCCCATATTCACGGCCACAATATCAATATCTTTCTTTCATGCACTTCACTCTATTACACGTTCAACTATCCATAACACAACAATCCAAACATACTACATACATTTAGTTTTTCACTTGCACTCACCTACCCTATTCGGCCAAGCACCAACATAGCACTATATTTTCATGAACTTTATTCATTTCTACATTCCACAACATCCACAAGTCATACATAACACATGAGAAATAAGACTAAACCTTACCTCTTTGCTTGCCTTTAACTCACGGCTAGACTTGTCCTTTGCAAAACAAATGACTTTCTTCTTCCAACCACCATTCCACATGATAGAGGACCCTTCATTTAGTGGGAAAGCAAGGAGAAATAATTTTTTTCTTGATCATTTCTTGGAGCACCAAGTTCAGCCCCTTGGCCGAACTCCTCCATTTTTCTCTCTTCCTCTCTTTCTTGAATTTTCTAGAAAAGAAATTGATGAATTGTGTCTTCTCCACTCATAACTTATGTATATATATATATATAAGAGTGCACATGACCATGCACATGGCCTCTCTTGGCCGTTTTTCCCCTTCCTTTTCTTTTCTCAATTTTTCTCAACTTTTCTAGATTTTTCCTTTTTCTTACCCTTCAAGTCTCTTGAATTTTCCTTAGGTCCTAAAGATGAATTATAGTCTTGCATGGCCACCTTGTACATATATACTTAATCCTCCTACAAATATAAAATGGACACATAGGCCCTTTCATGGCTTGAAGCAATTGGCCACTTGACTTCTCCAAAAGTCATGAACCAAATTTTCCAAATTCCAAGTTTGCCCTTAGACTTCCATGCCATAATAATATAACGACTTGCACATTAAAACAAAACCGGGGAATGGCCTTGCGCTTAACTTCCCGTAATTGTCTTAAACTATTCCCATGTACAAAATGCGGGATGTTACATCCTTCCCCCCTTTAGAACATTCGTCCTCGAATGTTCGACTAGTCCTGCCGGGTCTCATAAGCACCTCGGGGGAACTCCCTTTTTATAGTTGTTGTTGTCCTTCATACTATCTCTCAGGCTATCCAATACCATTCTGACTCCTATCCGCTTGTTCTTTGGTCTTCCGATTTTATTAACTTGTTTCCATGAAGGGGGGTTTCGTTTGTAGGCTAAACGTCTATATCAAACATATTACCATATCAACTGTTTCTATCTCATCCTTACTTTTCTCTCACCTGCTTCCCCCCTTTTAGGGGTATGCTTATATCATTATCCATTCATGCCTGTTTCTTTTCTACACCTTCATATATACATATATATATAATTACTATTAACTAGCCCACAAAATACGTTCGACGCTGTTCAAGCCTATCCTAATCCCCGTGGTACGTGATGCACTTCCCGTCTCTTCACCGAGCAATCCGCTCGTCCCGCGCATCCTCTTATGGTCTCCAACCTTTCCATATGCCCTAGTTTCCCTTAGGCTATCCTAACTTCTTATTTGTCTCTTAAGTACGGATATATCGAATTTCTCACATACTTCCCAGGGGGTCACCCATCCTGAAATTGCTCCCACCTGAGCACGCTTAACCTCGAAACTTTGGTAGGATCCGGTGCCTTAATGCCGATATACTCGCGTCCACTTCCTCGTATGGCCTTTATTACATGTCCCGGAGTAAGTCGAAGTCTTATCGATTCTGAAACATTTTCGTGACACGTCCTTTCTTTGTAATTACTATTTTGCCCCTTTCGGTCCCGAATGGTCACCTTCCACCTGTGTGCATGACTACTTTCTATCTGGGGCTTCCGGATTCCCGATGGTAGCGACCACACCTTCATCGCCACGCCAAATCCCTAACCTTTCTGAAACAATGTATCTTACTTATTGCCCATTTACAGTATTTCCTTTCCACGCTCCTTTCTCTTAGACGTATCCATTCGGTAGGGCCTCCCCTTATCGTTCTCACCATTAAAATCCTGTAACTTTCCGTATCGACCTCTCATTTTCTTCCGTCGTAGGTAAAGTACGTATAGGAGATTCCATTTTCCTAGGACTTGGCTCTATCTATCGCACGATCATAGGACGAAAGAAGGTCAACAATTCCTAAATGCCCCGCGGCCTCCCGTTTATAAATGTGGCCGGCTTTCACACTCATAAATGGACTCGTCGGACACGACTTTGCAGACAACCCTTGGACCGACCCGCTCTGATACCACTTTGTCACACCCCGACTTTACTAGGGTGTGATGGGCACCCGACCCCACCTTCGGAGCCGAGCGAACCCGCTAATTCTTATTACACATATGAACTTATGAACTAGTAAGAAATGAATACATAGAGAATTTTTTTTTCTTCCATAAATAGAATCTGACATCAAATAAGACTCGTGACACGAAACATAATAACATATCGGCTGCTGGAGCCGCTTACAAATGACAACCCAATACCCACAACTCTTGCCGCAAAGTCTCTAACCTCGAACAACGTATCATGGCATCTATACTCTAACTCGGCAGCACTCCGGGACAAGTGGAGCCTACCAACTCTGCTGGAACATCCTCTGTGCTATAATCGGCTCATCTGGGTGTACCTGCGCGGCATGAAACGCAGCCCCCCGAAGAAGAGGGGTCAGTACGAGCTATGTACTGAGCATGTAAGGCAGAAGTAGCAACATAGTAGGAGATTTAAGCATGAATAATAACAAGATATCATATCGTGACGTAAAGGGATGACCTGTACATATGAGCAACATCTTCATAGGAACATAGAACATATCATAGGATAACGGAGTAACCTGTGCATATGAGGGCCCCATGGGGGCGGATGCCATGCATGCTTGTTTTCCCTTTTTAAAAAAAACATTTCTTTTCATAGGCCTAGAAAATAGAATTTATGTCATATCATGTTAAATCATAGTATATCATAGTATCATAGCATATCACGGTGTACCATAGTATCATAGCGTGTCATAGTGTATCATAGTATCATAGTATCATAGCATCATAGTATCATAGTGTCGTAGTATCATAGCACCGAGCGTCGGCTCGCCCACATTGCGCCGAAATACTCCGGCTAGCCCATAAATCCCAACGTCCGGCATCCCGCGTCCGGGATGATAAGCCAGCTGACCAGGTGGCAATGAAACATAGTTCCCTTCCCATTTTCCATGTATCCCTACCCCCCACCCCATGTACATACACATTTTCCATATACATAGGTCATATAAGCATGCAGGAGAGCCCAATAAAATCATGTATCCATCGGAGTGACGTAAGGTCGGAAACCTCCGATTATATTATAGAATAACTATGGGCGCTTGTCTCACCTTGAAGGAATGATTAATATAAGGCGAGACCATTAGTGGAAAGTAATATTATGAGAAAATATAAAACGTGGTCATAGGGCATCGTTTCATATACTTGTAATCTTTAAAGGAAAGCATTATTCATGAGAAGAGTTGAGAATTCAAGGAATAGCTTAACGTTCTCATTTCGTCACTGGAATCATAGACTTGGAACCTTTAACCATAGAATCATCGAGGTCATAGTTAACATGTAAGCATTTTCTCTAGACATCCTCCACGTTTTGGTATGACATATTCATAGTCATATTCATGGTAGGTACATATTCTTAACATATGCGTCATAGCCATTTCCTCATATCTAGCATCCTCATAGGCATCATAAAGATGTCCTCGTTAGCGTGGTCATAGTACTTGTCATTTGATGACGGAATAAGGATCAAAAGTTCCCATGGGTCTACTTCAAGATAAGTCAAATGGTACAATAAGGAAAATGGGAACAATGGGCCCACCTCGGGTCAAATGAGGCGGCGTATCAAATTTACGTATATTACGATTTATGGCGTGACTTGTGAGGATCTTAGGGTAATCGGGTCCTATTTGTGTAAGTTCGATGTTTAGGAAGTTTTTCCAACATTTCACGCAAGTTCGAATTCAATTCTACTGAATGAATAGTAGTTAATTTCAATCTCGGATTTCTGGGAAAGGAATTGTCCCCGAGGCCCGTGTTCAAGCCTACTACGTCTAAGACATGCCAAAGAAAGAAAGCGAAGCCTTACATACCTCTTTCCGCTCCTTCTGCTACTCCAAATCCAAGTTGCAAATCCGCCAGAATCTACAATTTGGTCATGTTCACCAAACATTGATTAGAGCTTTTAGGAATCCAATCTTGAATGCACATTTGTCTACAAAAATTTCGGCAGCACTTCCCCTGTAAATGCGCCATCTCGAGAATATTGCTCGGCCCAATTCAACAACAACAACCCGAGAATGGAACTCGACCACAATATTAACAACAAAACCAACAATAGCATCTCCAAACATATTCTAGCATTAGCAATCCCTTTTTCCACAATTCGACAATATTCCCTTTGTTCAAATAACTTCATGCATTCAAACTAACACCAATGATCGTACATTCAAATATTATTCGAAGCCATTCAAATACGATTTAGAAGCATTCCAAGAAATTCATACAACATTCAAAGCAACCCAAACACTATGCCATGGAACCCGAAATCTTCTAAGTGTAAGGAAACATCGACGATACATTTCTTTTCTTCCAAACTCATAAACTACGTCGGCAATCCACACATTTACAACATTATTTCCATAAGTTCAAGAAGCTATATTAAAATCACATTGCCTTCTAAATCAGCCCATATTCACGGCCACAACATCAATATCTTTCTTTCATGCACTTCACTCTATTACACGTTCAACTATCCATAACACAACAATCCAAACATACTACATACATTTAGTTTTTCACTTGCACTCACCTACCCTATTCGGCCAAGCACCAACATAGCACTATATTTTCATGAACTTTATTCATTTCTACATTCCACAACATCCACAAGTCATACATAACACATGAGAAATAAGACTAAACCTTACCTCTTTGCTTGCCTTTAACTCACGGCTAGACTTGTCCTTTGCAAAACAAATGACTTTCTTCTTCCAACCACCATTCCACGTGATAGAGGACCCTTCATTTAGTGGGAAAGCAAGGAGAAATAATTTTTTTCTTGATCATTTCTTGGAGCACCAAGTTCAGCCCCCTTGGCCGAACTCCTCCATTTTTCTCTCTTCCTCTCTTTCTTGAATTTTCTAGAAAAGAAATTATATATATGTGTATTCTATATCATAATATATATATATATATATATATATAGTGCACATGACCATGCACATGGCCTCTCTTGGCCGTTTTTCCCCTTCCTTTTCTTTTCTCAATTTTTCTCAACTTTTCTAGATTTTTCCTTTTTCTTACCCTTCAAGTCTCTTGAATTTTCCTTAGGTCCTAAAGATGAATTATAGTCTTGCATGGCCACCTTGTACATATATACTTAATCCTCCTACAAATATAAAATGGACACATAGGCCCCTTTCATGGCTTGAAGCAATTGGCCACTTGACTTCTCCAAAAGTCATGAACCAAATTTTCCAAATTCCAAGTTTGCCCTTAGACTTCCATGCCATAATAATATAACGACTTGCACATTAAAACAAAACCGGGAATGGCCTTGCGCTTAACTTCCCGTAATTGTCTTAAACTATTCCCATGTACAAAATGCGGGATGTTACATCCTTCCCCCTTTAGAACATTCGTCCTCGAATGTTCGACTAATTCTTAGGGTCTCATAAGCACCTCGGGGAACTCCTTTTTATAGTTGTTGTTGTCCTTCATACTATCTCTCGGGCTATCCAATACCATTCGACTCTATCCGCTTGTTCTTTGGTCTTCCGATTTTATTAACTTGTTTCCATGAAGGGGGGTTTCGTTTGTAGGCTAAACGTCCATATCAAACATATTACCATATCAACTGTTTCTATCTCATCCTTACTTTTCTCTCACCTGCTTCCCCCTTTTAGGGGTATGCTTATATCATTATCCATTCATGCCTGTTTCTTTTCTACACCTTCATATATACATATATATATAATTACTATTAACTAGCCCAAAAAATACGTTCGATTTGTTCAAGCCTATCTTAATCCCGTGGCCGCGATGCGCACTTGTCTCTTCACCGAGCAAGTACGCTCGTCATCTGCGCATCCTCTTATGGTCTCCAACCTTTCCATATACTAGTTTCCCTTAGGCTATCCTAACTTCTTATTTGTCTCTTAAGTACGGATATATCGAATTTCTCACATACTTCCCCGGGGGGTCACCCATCTAGAAATTGCTCCCACCTGAGCACGCTTAACCTCGAAACTTTGGTAGGATCCGGTGCCTTAATGCCGATATACTCGCGTCCACTTCCTCGTATGACCTTTATTACATGTCTTGGAGTAAGTCGAAGTCTTACCGATTCTGAAACATTTTCGTAACACATCCTTTCTTTTGTAATTACTATTTTACCCTTTTCAGTTCCGAATGTTCACCTTCCACCTGTGTGCATGACTACTTTCTATCTGGCGCTTCCGGATTCCGATGGTAGCGACCGCACCTTCATCGCCATGCCAAATCCATAACCTTTCTGAAACAATGTATCTTACTTATTGCCCATTTATCGTATTTCCTTTCCACGCTCCTTTCTCTTAGACGTATCCATTCTGGTAGGGCCTCCCTTATCGTTCTCACCATTAAAATCCTTGTAACTTTCCGTATCGCCTCTCATTTTCTTCCGTCGTAGGTAAAGTACGTATAGGAGATTCCATTTTTCCTAGGACTTGGCTCTATCTATCGCACGATCACAAGACGAAAGAAGGTCAACAATTCCTAAATGCCCCTTGTGCCTCCCGTTTATAAATGTGGCCGGCTTCACACTCATAAACGGGACTGCGTCGGACACCGACTTTGCGTACAACCCTTGGACCGACCCGCTGCGATACCACTTTGTCACACCCCGACTTTACTAGGGTGTGATGGGCACCGACCCCACCTTCGGGCCGAGCGAACCCGCTAATTCTTATTACACATATGAACTTATGAACTAGTAAGAAATGAATACATAGAGAATTTTTTTTTTCTTCCATAAATAGAATGCGACATCAAATAAGACTCGTGACACGAAACATAATAACATATCGGCTACTGGGAGCCGCTTACACATGACAACCCAATACCCACAACTCTGTCTGCAAAGTCTCTAACCTCGAACAACGTATCATGGCATCTATACTCTAACTCGGCAGCACTCCGGGACAAGTGGAGCCTACCAACTCTGCTGGAACATCCTCTGTGCTATAATCGGCTCATCTGGGTGTACCTGCGCGGCATGAAACGCAGCCCCCGAAGAAGAGGGGTCAGTGCGAGCTATGTGCGAGCATGTAAGGCAGAATAGCAACATAGTAGGAGATTTAAGCATGAATAATAACAAGATATCATATCGTGAGGTAAAGGGATGACTTTGTACATATGAGCAACATCTTCATAGGAACATAGAACATATCATAGGATAACAGAGTAACCTGTGCATATGAGGGCCCCATGGGGGCGGATGCCATGCATGCTTGTTTTCCCTTTTTAAAAAAAACATTTCTTTTCATAGGCCTAGAAAATAGAATTTATGTCATATCATGTTAAATCATAGTATATCATAGTATCATAGCATATCACGGTGTACCATAGTATCATAGTGTATCATAGTATCATAGTATCATAGCATCATAGTATCATAGTGTCGTAGTATCATAGCACCGAAAGCGTCGGCTCGCCCACATTGCGCCGAAATACTCCGGCTAGCCCATAAATCCCCATCCGGGCATCCCGCGTCCGGGATGATAAGCCGACGGTGACTGGTGGCAATGAAACATAGTTCCCTTCCCATTTTCCATGTATCCCTACCCCCCACCCCATGTACATACACATTTTCCATATACATAGGTCATATAAGCATGCGGGAGAGCCCGAAAATCATGTATCCATCGGAGTGACGTAAGGTCGGAAACCTCCGATTATATTATAGAATAACTATGGGCGCTTGTCTCACCTTGAAGGAATGATTAATATAAGGCGAGACCATTAGTGGAAAGTAATATTATGAGAAAATATAAAACAGGGTCATAGGGCATCGTTTCATATACTTGTAATCTTTAAAGGAAAGCATTATTCATGAGAAGAGTTGAGAATTCAAGGAATAGCTTAACGTTCTCATTTCGTCACTGGAATCATAGACTTGGAACCTTTAACCATAGAATCATCGAGGTCATAGTTAACATGTAAGCATTTTCTCTAGACATCCTCCACGTTTTGGTATGACATATTCATAGTCATATTCATGGTAGGTACATATTCTTAACATATGCGTCATAGCCATTTCCTCATATCTAGCATCCTCATAGGCATCATAAAGATGTCCTCGTTAGCGTGGTCATAGTACTTGTCATTTGATGACGGAATAAGGATCAAAAGTTCCCATCGGGTTCTGCTTCAAGATAAGTCAAATGGTACAATAAGGAAAATCCGGGAACAATGGGCCCACCCTCGGGTC
Organism: Lycium ferocissimum; assembly: GCF_029784015.1. NCBI lineage: Eukaryota > Viridiplantae > Streptophyta > Magnoliopsida > Solanales > Solanaceae > Lycium > Lycium ferocissimum. The sequence continues at coordinate 64,144 of NW_026725732.1, forward strand.
AAATGAGGCGGCGTATCAAATTTACGTATATTACGATTTATGGCGTGACTTGTGAGGATCTTAGGGTAATCGGGTCCTATTTGTGTAAGTTACGGATGTTTAGGAAGTTTTCCGACATTTCACGCAAGTTCGAATTCAATTTACCGAATGAATAGTAGTTAATTTCAATCTCGGATTTCGGGAAAGGAATTGTCCCCGAGGCCCGTGTTCAAGCCTACTACGTCTAAGACATGCCAAAGAAAAAAGCGAAGCCTTACATACCTCTTTCCGCTCTTCTGCTACTCCAAATCCAAGTTGCAAATCCGCCAGAATCTACAATTTGGTCATGTTCACCAAACATTGATTAGAGCTTTTAGGAATCCAATCTTGAATGCACATTTGTCTACAAAAATTTCGGCAGCACTTCCCCTGTAAATGCGCCATCCCGAGAATATTGCTCGGCCCAATTCAACAACAACAACCCGAGAATGGAACTCGGCCACAATATTAACAACAAAACCAACAATAGCATCTCCAAACATATTCTAGCATTAGCAATCCCTTTTTCCACAATTCGACAATATTCCCTTTGTTCAAATAACTTCATGCATTCAAACTAACACCAATGATCGTACATTCAAATATTATTCCGAAGCCATTCAAATACGATTTAGAAGCATTCCAAGCAATTCATACAACATTCAAAGCAACCCAAACACTATGCCATGGAACCCGAAATCTTCTAAGTGTAAGGAAACATCGACGATACATTTCTTTTCTTCCAAACTCATAAACTACGTCGGCAATCCACACATTTACAACATTATTTCCATAAGTTCAAGAAGCTATATTAAAATCACATTGCCTTCTAAATCAGCCCATATTCACGGCCACAACATCAATATCTTTCTTTCATGCACTTCACTCTATTACACGTTCAACTATCCATAACACAACAATCCAAACATACTACATACATTTAGTTTTTCACTTGCACTCACCTACCCTATTCGGCCAAGCACCAACATAGCACTATATTTTCATGAACTTTATTCATTTCTACATTCCACAACATCCACAAGTCATACATAACACATGAGAAATAAGACTAAACCTTACCTCTTTGCTTGCCTTTAACTCACGGCTAGACTTGTCCTTTGCAAAACAAATGACTTTCTTCTTCCAACCACCATTCCACGTGATAGAGGACCCTTCATTTAGTGGGAAAGCAAGGAGAAATAATTTTTTTCTTGATCATTTCTTGGAGCACCAAGTTCAGCCCCCTTGGCCGAACTCCTCCATTTTCTCTCTTCCTCTCTTTCTTGAATTTTCTAGAAAAGAAATTGATGAATTGTGTCTTCTCCACTCATAACTTATGTATATATATATATAAGAGTGCACATGACCATGCACATGGCCTCTCTTGGCCGTTTTTCCCCTTCCTTTTCTTTTCTCAATTTTTCTCAACTTTTCTAGATTTTTCCTTTTTCTTACCCTTCAAGTCTCTTGAATTTTCCTTAGGTCCTAAAGATGAATTATAGTCTTGCATGGCCACCTTGTACATATATACTTAATCCTCCTACAAATATAAAATGGACACATAGGCCCCTTTCATGGCTTGAAGCAATTGGCCACTTGACTTCTCCAAAAGTCATGAACCAAATTTTCCAAATTCCAAGTTTGCCCTTAGACTTCCATGCCATAATAATATAACGACTTGCACATTAAAACAAAACCGGGGAATGGCCTTGCGCTTAACTTCCCGCAATTGTCTTAAACTATTCCCATGTACAAAATGCGGGATGTTACATCCTTCCCCCCTTTAGAACATTCGTCCTCGAATGTTCGACTAGTCCTGCCGGGTCTCATAAGCACCTCGGGGAACTCCTTTTTATAGTTGTTGTTGTCCTTCATACTATCTCTCAGGCTATCCAATACCATTCTGACTCCTATCCGCTTGTTCTTTGGTCTTCCGATTTTATTAACTTGTTTCCATGAAGGGGGGTTTTGTTTGTAGGCTAAACGTCTATATCAAACATATTACCATATCATTTGTTTCTATCTCATCCTTACTTTTCTCTCCGCTTCCCCCTTTTAGGGGTATGCTTATATCATTATCCATTCATGCCTGTTTCTTTTCTACACCTTCATATATACATATATATATAATTACTATTAACTAGCCCACAAAATACGTTCGACGCTGTTCAAGCCTATCCTAATCCCCAGGGCTGTGATGCACTTCCTGTCTCTTCACCGAGCAAGTCTGCCTCGTCCTGCGCATCCTCTTATGGTCTCCAACCTTTCCATATGCCCTAGTTTCCCTTAGGCTATCCTAACTTCTTATTTGTCTCTTAAGTCTGGATATATCGAATTTCTCACATACTTCCCAGGGGGTCACCCATCCTGAAATTGCTCCCACCTGAGCACGCTTAACCTCGAAACTTTGGTAGGATCCGGTGCCTTAATGCCGATATACTCGCGTCCACTTCCTCGTATGGTCTTTATTACATGTCCTGGAGTAAGTCGAAGTCTTATCGATTCTGAAACATTTTCGTGACACGTCCTTTCTTTGTAATTACTATTTTGCCCCTTTCGGTCCCGAATGTTCACCTTCCACCTGTGTGCATGACTACTTTCTATCTGGGGCTTCCGGATTCCCGATGGTAGCGACCACACCTTCATCGCCACGCCAAATCCCTAACCTTTCTGAAACAATGTATCTTACTTATTGCCAGTTTATCGTATTTCCTTTCCACGCTCCTTTCTCTTAGACGTATCCATTCTGGTAGGGCCTCCCTTATCGTTCTCACCATTAAAATCCCTGTAACTTTCCGTATCGCCTCTCATTTTCTTCCGTCGTAGGTAAAGTCTGTATAGGAGATTCCATTTTCCTAGGACTTGGCTCTATCTATCGCACGATCATAGGACAGAAAGAAGGTCAACAATTCCTAAATGCCCCGCGACCTCCACGTTTATAAATGTGGCCGGCTTCACACTCATAAACGAGGACTACATCGGACACGACTTTGCGGACAACCCTTGGACCGACCCGCTCGATACCACTTTGTCACACCCCGACTTTACTAGGGTGTGATGGGCACCCGACCCCACCTTCGGAGCCGAGCGAACCCGCTAATTCTTATTACACATATGAACTTATGAACTAGTAAGAAATGAATACATAGAGAATTTTTGTTTTTTTTTTCTTCCATAAATAGAATCTGACATCAAATAAGACTCGTGACACGAAACATAATAACATATCTAGCTTTGAGCCGCTTACACATGACAACCCAATACCCACAACTCGTACGCAAAGTCTCTAACCTCGAACAACGTATCATGGCATCTATACTCTAACTCGGGCACTCCGGGACAAGTGGAGCCTACCAACTCGCTGGAACATCCTCGTGCTATAATCGGCTCATACAGGTGTACCTCCGCACGCGGCATGAAACGCAGCCCCCGAAGAAGAGGGGTCGTACGAGCTATGTACTGAGCATGTAAGGCAGAAGTAGCAACATAGTAGGAGATTTAAGCATGAATAATAACAAGATATCATATCGTGAGGTAAAGGGATGACCTATACATATGAGCAACATCTTCATAGGAACATAGAACATATCATAGGATAACGGAGTAACCTTTGTGCATATGAGGGCCCCATGGGGCGGATGCCATGCATGCTTGTTTTCCCTTTTTAAAAAAAACATTTCTTTTCATAGGCCTAGAAAATAGAATTTATGTCATATCATGTTAAATCATAGTATATCATAGTATCATAGCATATCACGGTGTACCATAGTATCATAGTGTATCATAGTATCATAGTATCATAGCATCATAGTATCATAGTGTCGTAGTATCATAGCACCGAGAAGCGTCGGCTCGCCCACATTGCGCCGAAATACTCCGGCTCACCCATAAATCCCGCGTCCGGGATGATAAGACGGTGACCAGTGGCAATGAAACATAGTTCCCTTCCCATTTTCCATGTATCCCTACCCCCCACCCCATGTACATACACATTTTCCATATACATAGGTCATACAAGCATGCAGGAGAGCCCAAGAAAATCATGTATCCATCGGAGTGACGTAAGGTCGGAAACCTCCGATTATGTTATAGAATAACTATGGGCGCTTGTCTCACCTTGAAGGAATGATTAATATAAGGCGAGACCATTAGTGGAAAGTAATATTATGAGAAAATATAAAACGAGGTCATAGGGCATCGTTTCATATACTTGTAATCTTTAAAGGAAAGCATTATTCATGAGAAGAGTTGAGAATTCAAGGAATAGCTTAACGTTCTCATTTCGTCACCGGAATCATAGACTTGGAACCTTTAACCATAGAATCATCGAGGTCATAGTTAACATGTAAGCATTTTCTCTAGACATCCTCCACGTTTTGGTATGACATATTCATAGTCATATTCATGGTAGGTACATATTCTTAACATATGCGTCATAGCCATTTCCTCATATCTAGCATCCTCATAGGCATCATAAAGATGTCCTCGTTAGCGTGGTCATAGTACTTGTCATTTGATGACGGAATAAGGATCAAAAAGTTCCCATCGGGTTCTGCTTCAAGATAAGTCAAATGGTACAATAAGGAAAATCCGGGAACAATGGGCCCACCTCGGGTCAAATGAGGCGGCGTATCAAATTTACGTATATTACGATTTATGGCGTGACTTGTGAGGATCTTAGGGTAATCGGGTCCTATTTGTGTAAGTTACGGATGTTTAGGAAGTTTTTCCGACATTTCACGCAAGTTCGAATTCAATTCTCTTGAATGAATAGTAGTTAATTTCAATCTCGGATTTCTGGGAAAGGAATTGTCCCCGAGGCCCGTGTTCAAGCCTACTACGTCTAAGACATGCCAAAGAAAGAAAGCGAAGCCTTACATACCTCTTTCCGCTCCTTCGCTACTCCAAATCCAAGTTGCAAATCCGCCGAGAATCTACAATTTGGTCATGTTCACCAAACATTGATTAGAGCTTTTAGGAATCCAATTTTGAATGCACATTTGTCTACAAAAATTTCGGCAGCACTTCCCCTGTAAATACGCCATCCCGAGAATATGGCTCGGCCCAATTCAACAACAACAACCCGAGAATGGAACTCGGCCACAATATTAACAACAAAACCAACAATAGCATCTCCAAACATATTCTAGCATTAGCAATCCCTTTTTCCACAATTCGACAATATTCCCTTTGTTCAGATAACTTCATGCATTCAGACTAACACCAATGATCGTACATTCAAATATTATTCCGAAGCCATTCAAATACGATTTAGAAGCATTCCAAGCAATTCATACAACATTCAAAGCAACCCAAACACTATGCCATGGAACCGAAATCTTCTAAGTGTAAGGAAACATCGACGATACATTTCTTTTCTTCCAAACTCATAAACTACGTCGGCAATCCACACATTTACAACATTATTTCCATAAGTTCAAGAAGCTATATTAAAATCACATTGCCTTCTAAATCAGCCCATATTCACGGCCACAACATCAACATCTTTCTTTCATGCACTTCACTCCATTACACGTTCAACTATCCATAACACAACAATCCAAACATACTACATACATTTAGTTTTTCACTTGCACTCACCTACCCTATTCGGCCAAGCACCAACATAGCACTATATTTTCATGAACTTTATTCATTTCTACATTCCACAACATCCACAAGTCATACATAACACATGAGAAATAAGACTAAACCTTACCTCTTTGCTTGCCTTTAACTCACGGCTAGACTTGTCCTTTGCAAAACAAATGACTTTCTTCTTCCAACCACCATTCCACGTGATAGAGGACCCTTCATTTAGTGGGAAAGCAAGGAGAAATAATTTTTTTCTTGATCATTTCTTGGAGCACCAAGTTCAGCCCCCTTGGCCGAACTCCTCCATTTTTCTCTCTTCCTCTCTTTCTTGAATTTTCTAGAAAAGAAATTGATGAATTGTGTCTTCTCCACTCATAACTTATGTATATATATATATAAGAGTGCACATGGCCTCTCTTGGCCGTTTTTCCCCTTCCTTTTCTTTTCTCAATTTTTCTCAACTTTTCTAGATTTTTCCTTTTTCTTACCCTTCAAGTCTCTTGAATTTTCCTTAGTCCTAAAGATGAATTATAGTCTTGCACGGCCACCTTGTACATATATACTTAATCCTCCTACAAATATAAAATGGACACATAGGCCCCTTTCATGGCTTGAAGCAATTGGCCACTTGACTTCTCCAAAAGTCATGAACCAAATTTTCCAAATTCCAAGTTTGCCCTTAGACTTCCATGCCATAATAATATAACGACTTGCACATTAAAACAAAACCGGGGAATGGCCTTGCCCTTAACTTCCCGCAATTGTCTTAAACTATTCCCATGTACAAAATGCGGGATGTTACAAGACACTTCGGGCAGCGTGTACGTATTGTATCACGGATAAGCGATAAAGGTATGTAAAGCTATCCTTTCTTTCTTTTGGCATGATTTATATGAAATGAACAACGACGAATGTATAAGCTCCTATTCTTATAGACACAAGGATGGCTAATGTCCTTGACTTCCATAAGCTATTTCATGTTATCTTGATACGTGTCTATGATTTCGGAGGTTCTATTTAATATAATCTAGCGTGACATTCAAAGAACACTTGACATGACTGTCGTCTTTGATACTCGAATGTTAGTTCATTCTACATATTCCATTGAGTCTCAGATAATGATTTAATTTGCATACGGTTGCTCACTACTCTGCTCGTGCATGTTGTCATTATATCTTTCACCGATTCCCGGGCCGGGTATGTTTTCGTGCACAGTTTCACTGCATTGTTCACCGAGTCCCTCACTAGAGGGCCGGGTACGGTATATATATGATGATATGATGATATGATGACATGATGATATGATGATATGATGATGTGATGATGGCACCGAGTCCCATGATGGGTCGGGTATGGTATACATGTATACGACTTATTCACCGAGTCCATAATGGGCCGGATATGGCATATGATATAGTTATGCATGATTTTGTTTCATGAGGCACAGGTACAGTGATTTCTTGATTATCATACTTGTCTCCTGAAATCTCTACTTCAGTTATGATTTTCCTTAATGTATTTCTTGCTTTATAGACTCAATACATATTTTGTACTGACCCCTTTCTTCGGGGGGCTGCGTTTCATGCCCGCAGGTGCAGATAATCGCTTTGGTGATCGTTCAGCTTAGGACTTCTACTCAGCTGTCTTGGAGTGCTCCATTGTTACGGAGCCTTGACTTTCGACACAGATCTTTGATGTATATGTATATGTTTATCCAGGGGTACGGCGGGGCCCTGTCCCGTCGTATTTCACTATTGATACTCTTAGAGGTCTGTAGACATGTGTGTGGGTTGTATGTAGATATTGTTCAGCTATGTCAATACGACTTATTTTGGGATGTTCCCGTACGTGGTGGCAGCCTTGTCGACTTGCGTATATATTTTGGGATGTTTTATGTAGTGGCAGCCTTGTCGGCTTGCGTGTATATATTTGGGACGTTCCCATACATTATGGCAGCCTTGTCGGCTCGTGTACTATGTTATCTTTTGATTGGTTGTGACTCCTCAGGAGACAGGTTACCTACATATATAAATGTGACGTTCTGAGATAACGTCTTGTCTTCGCAAGCTTCCATATTGTGTTTAATTTCGGGTTAACTATATCTAACAGATATGTATACGAGTGTCCAGCTCGGGCACTAGTCACGGCCTACGGGGTTGGGTCGTGACAAAAGTGGTATCAGAGCAGTTCATCCTCGGAGTGTCTACAGACCGTGTCTAGTAGAGTCTTGTTTATCGGCGTGTTGTGCACCACATCTATAAACAGGAAGCTACAGGACATTTAGGATTTTATCTTTCTTTCATATCTAAGATCGTGCGATAGAGCCAAGCCATAGGAAATGAGATTCCTTATACTAACCCTTGATTTTAGCAGAAGAATGGCATCGACAGAGGAAAGTGACTAATGATAGTGAAAGTTACCAAGTACACAGGTAAGCAATGGTACGAAAGGTGTATGTTGGGCAAGGTATTTGAAGTACGATTGAAATGTAAAGTTGAAGATTGAAAGGGAAAGTAAACAGGAAAGTGTAACAGGTGCAGTTTGAGTTGAGCATACGAGGTAAGTTCATCATTTTTATACTGTTGATATTGGGAGCCCCGTGTGTGGTGATATGATATATATATATATATATATATATATATATATATATATATATATATATATATATGTTGGCCCTGTGAGGCATTGTTGGTATTTCCTGCGTGCAGGTTTTGAGATAGTGAGAAATACAGAGGAAACTCTGTCAAAATTTTCCTATAAATAAAAAGAGAATGAGATATAGGTTTGTAATATGTCTTGAAAGGTCGTGCCAATAGTAATGATAGGATTTGACTATGTTACGTGTATGGCTGACCTTGAGAAATAAGTTAATTGCTGAATTGATGGTAATAGTAATTAGGAGGTCGATATCGATATGGAAAAAAAAGGGAATTTGAATTTGGAAAGGGCTTGTGATACTAAGAGATGATTTAGAAAAGGCTGGCAAACTTTGATAGAGTGTTATATTAAGGTACCGACTGAATTGATAAGCAGGGATAAATTATGACGAGTTTATAGTTAAAAGAAGTAATAGTATGATTGAGACAAGAGTACAGAGGAAAAAGAATTGTGACGGTTATGAATGTATTGATAAGACAGCTTGTGAGATATTAAGGATAAGGTTGACCGGAAAGGGTAAAAGGTTAAGTACGCTTACTCCACCGAGTGTAATCAACCCATAGTAAGAATCGTGAATAAGTTTAAGAAGTGTTACACTATAGGATTGAATACGAACATGATATAATGTGAATATAGTAAGGGTTGTTATGAAAATAAGTAAAGCCTAGTGAGGAAGTGGCCAAAGATATGACGTGATCTATGTGACTAGAATACAAAGGTAAGTGTGAAACGGAAAAGTGAACTATAGAACGAATAAGAAAGACTTATCAAGTTCTGTAGGGAAAGTTTAGAATAAAGATTAGGTGATAACGGAAATGATAGCGAGCACCAGAAAAGGAGTAAATTGAATGGAGGAAATAAGAAGAAAGCAAGATAACAGTACAGTAATGGGTCATGACATGTATAGCCGAGGACACGAGTAATATAAGTAACGGAGCTGTGAAAGACCAAGCTATAGAAATATGAGCAATGAGGCAGAATGAGTACTAGAAAATGACTGATATGACAAGAACAAATAGGGATGAACGAAATATATTTTGAAAAACGAGAAAGGGGTTATGCAGAAGTGATGCTTTCCGAAGGATACACAGGTAGCATAAGATTCCTCGTGCACAGAATAAAAGATAGACATAGACGGGAGATATGATAAGGGAATTCTAAAGGAAGTACCCAAGATAGACGTAATAAATTGAGTATGAGTGTAAAATAAAAGGGAAATATATAGCTACGGACTTAAAGGGGTAGTACGACGACAAGGTGATAAGATAAGATTATCATTAAGATGAACTTGATATGATTTTGAGTAAGTTAGAAATCGGTACTGAGCACACAACAAGGGTAGAAGGGCCTAAGGCATAAAGGAGTACCGCATGTACACGACTTCACCTCGGATAGTGGAATCCTTAAAGGACAAAGACGGTAGGCTTGAGGAGTAAATGATGTATTGTAAATTTATTAAAGGAAACAGATGATATAGGTTGGGATAAAGATAAAGTTACAAGAGAACTTTGCACACTTATCATCAGAATATAGGTGCCACCTAATTAAGATTGGAACGACTACAAGTACTAATTAATTATTGATTGGAGTAAGTGGAATGTGGCCTTGGATGAGTTGCTACATTGGTTGCATTACTCGAGTACAGATTATCAGATGAGATTTTGTACTATATATCGAAAGGCTCTCGTCGCTTTGTGATTTTGTTAAGGTTTCGTACGTAGATAATCAAAGTTATAGATTATAAGGAAAAGACATGGATATGGTACAGTACCAAGTGAATTGGAAAAAGGGATCGGATGAATTTGTGATTGGAAATAGGGACATACAGCAAAATATAAACGGATAATGGTATAAGTACACCCTTAAGGGGGGAAGCTGGTGAGAGAAATGCAAGTGTAAGATGGAAACAATTGACACTGCAAAATATTTGATATGGATGCTTAAACTTCAAGTGAGATCCCTTGCTGAAACAGGTTAGTAAGATCTGAAAGCCATCAATAAATGGATAGAAGTCAGGATGGTAATTGAGACAGTGATGAGAATTATTTGTAGAGATCTTGAATGATATGACATTAGAAAGTGGGTGCTTGTAAAAAATAAAAAAAATAAAAAAAGGAAAGAATACGACAAGAGAATGGTAACGAGTAACTTAAGAGACATTGTGTAAGATAGCAATGCTATGCTAGATTAGAGGTTAAGATGTTGGCAATAGAGTTGTTCGCTAATGATACTGTGACCTATAAGTAGCAAAGGAAAAGGAATAGAAAATCTCCTATAGTAGGAAGTAAGAAAATTAAAGGGTGAATAAAGGAAGGGAAAGGAGTATGACAAGATAGGCTACGAGCGAATTTTAGTACGGAGGAGACATGTAGAGCAGAATGAACCAGGAGAAGGAAAGACTATGACTAAAATTGAATATACTTTATACAAATGGTACAAGAATAGTTATACAACCTACGAATATTTGTATACTAAGAATGAGACCAAGTGAGTACTTGATAAGAAGAGTAAGGATTTAGTAATAACAATGCAGTTGTGATAATTTAGGTACATTAAGGAAAGATGTAAAGATGGTTTAAGCTAAATTACCGAGATAGAATTAATACTAATGGAAAATAGGACATGGCCATGGTTGAGTCGAAGGTTTATCCCGATACCGATTGTAAGATAAGAGGGGAGAAGGCAAGGTAAAGCATGAAGATTAGTGAGACGACGCTAAGGTATTTCTTGGGCTAATTCGAGCACCTATGCATATTCTTGTAAAGATTGCAATAGGACGCGTGATAGGAGAACTAAGAGCAAAACCTGAGTAAAGAGGCAATAGAAGAGTTTGAATTACAGATAAAGAAATGACACGAGATAATGTGCCTAGAGTGTTACAAGTTGGGTTAAGGAAATTATAAAATGGTTTAAGCGAGACGATCGTAACCAATCGGTTACTAGAAGATAGTGAATTTATATGTCAAATCAAAAAATTCTTTCGAATTATACCGCTATTGATAGACGCAGGCCGCAGCAGCTATGTAAAGTTATTATATGAGGGAACTCCGGCACTACTCGGTAGCCAATTCTAAGGATTGAGATTAAGAGCTAAAAAGTAGAGTGACAGTTAAAGTCTTTTTAAGAAGTTGAGAAGTAATACATGAGGCTGAAGATTCCAGAATATGGGTTATTGTGGATAGGCTGACAAAATCATCCCATTTGACTACTTATTCAGCTAAGGACTATGCGAGGTTATATATCAAGGAGATAGTGAGACTTCATGGGGTTCCCACATCTATTATATCGGACAGAGGAGCTCAGTTTACAGCTAACTTCTGGGGATCATTCCAGAAGGAATTAGGGACACAGGTGAGTCTTAGCGTAGCATTTCACCCTCAGACTGACGGACAGGCCGAGCGTACTATTCAGATGCTAGAAGATATGTTGCCGGCCGCATTATTGACTTCGCAGGTAAATGACGATCATTTTCCACTTATCGAGTTTGCTTATAATAATAGCTACCATTCTAGTATTCAGATGGCACCGTATGAGGCCTTGTATGGCAGGAAGTGCAGGTCACCTATTGGTTGGTTTGATGATGGTGAGACTAAGTTAGTTGGCCCAGACATGATTCAGCAAGCTGTTGATAAGGTGAAACTTATTCAGGAAAGGTTATTAGCGGCCCAGAGTCGACAAAAGTCATATGCAGATAATCGACGTTGACACTTAGAGTTCCAGTTTGGTGATTGGGTATTCTTGAAGGTGTCACCCATGAAGGGTGTAATGAGATTCGACAAGAAAGGGAAGCTTAGCCCGAGGTATATTGGACCTTACCAGATTATTCGTAGGGTAGGCAAGGCTGCCTATGAGTTGGACCTACTGTCACACCCCAACCTTCGTCAGGGCATGACGGGCACCCGACTCTCATCAGAGGCGAGCGAACCCTTAAACGTTATCTCAAACCTTTTTTTTTTAAAACAAGAATTGAAAATTGTAAATGAAATACCAAAATTGACACGTGGCTCAAGGCATCTCAAACATGTTACACATATATACACGACATGGAACAAGACGAGCCAAAAAGGCCTCTGCCATTTCTGTACAACAAAATGATGGCCGGCAAAGCCAAACAGTAACCATAACTCCCACGCTGTTCGCAGACTTCTACGTAGTATGACCGTACAATAAATAAAGCTATACCAAAACAGGACAGGTCTCCAAAACAAGAGGAGCCGTTCGACTCCCGATCGTCGGTTCCCCTAGTTAGCCGAATCGCCGAGTCGCGCTTCTTGGACACGCGGGCATGAAACGAAACCGAAGAAAGGGGGTCGTACGGAATATGTACCTGAATATGTAAAGCATCACCGAAACATGAATCGAAAAGTACAACAAGAAGCAAGTTTAGGATACCCAAAAGATGAATTCAATGTTTAAATAAAATAGTCCCTTCGGACGGCGCTTCCGTAATAATAATAAAAAAAATTAATAATAGTAATAATAATGGTAACAACAATGATAATAATGATAACAATGATAATAATCCCCTTCGGTGTGCGGTCCCGACATACGTCTATCCCGGCCCTTCGGGCATGCCGGTTCCGAAATAAGATAATGGCCCTTCGGGCATGCCATGCCCGGTCCAAAGATACGTCTATCCCGGCCCCTTCGATACGCTGGCCCCGACATAATACTCCTAGCCCTTCGGGGCATGCCACCGTGGCATAATGGCTACTCGGCCCCTTCGGGCATGCCACTCGTGACATAATACTAATTCTAGCCCCTTCGGGCATAATGATAATAATAATAATAATAATAATAATAATAATAAGGATAATAATAATAATAGCATTGGAATGTAGACATAGGTCGTAAGTGGAATGAAATAGTAAAATCTCGCACCCCCTTCGGAGTGGTTTGAAGAGTCTTATATAATAAAATATCGCACTCCCTTCGGAGTGGTTTTGAAAAAAAAAAAAGATCAAACTCACGTTTTCTTACTAACACCTAAAAGCCCAGAAACAAGTTTCGAGTCGAACTGACTTAGTGCGAGGAAGTTACGAGTATTTCAGAAGCCATTTTTAAAGAACCGAAGCGATAATTATATTAGGAACATTATTACTCCACAAAATATATAATAGAGCTTATTGGAGTCATTTATGAAAGTTATAGATGTTTGAGCATTTTTCCAATCAAGATATAAAGATCCTAATTCAATCCCACGTAATGAATAGTGCTCAAATTCGTACTTGGATTTCTATGAACGGAATAACCCCCAAGGCTCAAATCCAAACCTAGTACACCTAGGACATGCCAAGAGAAGGAAAGAAAATTTTTTACATACCTTACGGACGTCTTATGCTCACTTAAACTCAAATCCCGTTTCGTCCCTTAATCGCAAATGGTCACAATTACCAATTGTAAGTTATAAGTCTTTAGAGATTCATTCTTGGCCCCTTTCTTGTTTACGTAAATTTGGGCAAAGACCTCCTATAAATTTACGTCGCGAGAATATGACTCCGCCTAATAACAACAACCAACCCAACAACAACATCAACAACACCAATTGTCACACCCTGACCTTACTAGGGTGTGATGGGCACCCGACCCTTATTTAGGGCCGAGCGAACCCTCAGACTCTTGCTGCACATAAAATCACGTCAAACTTCTTGAATCAAATAAGATAAAATACATAGTAGATTTTTCTTTTCGTAGCATTCAACTCGAACAAATCTATAATCATACAAAATTCAGTATATAACACGGACCAACATATCGGCCGACGGAGCCGCTTTGATCGACAACTAATACCCACGACGTCTGTCCCTCTATAAAGTCTCTAACATACATCCGTAAATCATAACAAACAAACTCGACTTGGCAGCCTCTCCGGGAGAATGGAGCTTGCCATCTCTCGCCGGAACACCTTCTATAATAACTTCGGCTCATCCGGGAGTACACTCGCGTGGCATGAAACGTAGCCCCCCGAAGACGGGGGTCAAGACGGAAAATGTGCGAGCATGTAAGGCATGCAATACAAAAAATGGAACCATAATCGAAAACAAACAGACTAAAAGATAAATACATTAGTCAAAATACCGATATGCTCATTTTTTCGTACACAAATCCGACATACCGTCTCATATATCGAAGGAGTACGTAAGGTAAGTGAGTCCGCAGTACTAAAATGCTTATTTTACAATTACGCATCGCATGTCCGAAGAGGTGCGTAACGTACGTAAAGCTCGATGAGGTCATATATCGGACGCAGACGTACAGAGCTATATCGAACGCACCCGTAGTCGAGTTAGGCGTACGCAGCCGTGTCGGACGTATTCGTGGTCGAGTCGCACGTACGGAAGTATACCGTACGCATCCGTGAACGAGCCGGACGTACGAGATATATCGGACAGATTCGTAATCAAAATCGAAGTATGGAGGCATAATAAGCGAGAGCCTTATCAAAATCGTAGATGTAAAAGTCTCGACGATACAAAATCGTCATCGAGTCGAAGTACAAAAAAATGCGGACCTTGTCCGTAATATCAAAATGCTTATTTTCGGACTACGTATTATGCATAACAGATCATATATTATCATAAGCATATGCCGATACGGATCCCGACCCTCCGCCGAGGGACGCGGCAACGTAACCCGGCCCTCTAGTACGGGACGTTGAAAGATCGTATCATATGCCCCGGCCACCGTCCCCATATCATCGGATCATAATATCGTATACATAAACAGAGCCCGCCGCCTTATGAGGGGACGCGCGGTGAACAATGCGGGGAACCCGCACGATAACGAACGCCGGCCCGGACGCGGTGAAAAGATACATATATACGCAGGCATGCGCACGATAACGAGATCCCGGCCCGGACGCAAGGAATGAACGGACGAGCCTTGCACGCGAGTCGTGAGAAACCATATGCACATAAATCCAGACTCGATAAATACGTACACTCACCGACATTCAAGAGCTCGTAAAACGAATTTCGGGTTTTTCCAAATTAATATCGGGAAGTTATGAGCGTTTGAAATACAGAAACCTTCCGAGATCGTACGTGGAGAACATTAAGGCTTATAGAGCACACTCTCATATTAGAATACTCGAATCAGACGATTCATATCCAAATACACATAGTAGAATACTTATATCGGACACTCATACGGAAAGTACTCATATCGGAGTTATCATATCGTAATGCTTACACCAAAATACTTAGATCGAATACCTATATCGAATACTTATATCGAATATTTACGTCGAATACTTATATCAAAATATTTAAATCGATCATTCACGAAGCATTTATATCGAATAGTCGAACCTAATGCTCATATCGAGTTACGTACACTTATATCAAATTTGGAACAATAGTCAAAGGTTTCCTTAATTATCTTACTTGAAATAAGACATATAGAATAATACAACTAAATCTCGGGACCGTGGGCCCACCTCGGGTCAAGTCGGGTAACGAACATAAAAACGTGGTCATTATGTGCCATTGGATCATCCTCGAAGATTTCAAGGTATTCCGCATTTTCAAAAGTTACGCACGTTTGAACATTTCTTTACAATAAAGCGTAAGTTATTTAATTCAATTCTACCGAATGAAAAAGGGATGAATATAAGCTCGGAATTCTAAGAGTGTAGTCATCCCCGAGGCTCAAATCATAGCCTATCACATCTAGGACATGCCAAGAGAAAGAAAGGGTAAGCCTTACATACCTTTTCCGCTGCTTACGCTTCTCCAAATTCAAATCCCGTTTCCTCCAAAATCTACAATTGGTCACATTTACCAAATATCAATAGTAAGACTTTTAGAATTCAAATCTTTAATTCACTATTTGTCTACGTAAATTTGGGCAAAGATCTCCCCGTAAATTCGCCGCCCCGAGAATTCAACTCGGCTCGATTACCAACAACCATACCAACAACAATGCTAACAACATCAACATCTAATACAAAACACATTCGACATAACTAGTCTTTTCTTCATAGTGTCACAACTTCTACTCCAACTTCGTACTTTCAACTAATATCAACATTTTCCATATCCATTAACTAATTCAAAATTATTCAAACATATTTCAATAATATTCCAACAATATTCACGAATTCAAGTATTCCCGCCAAATGCCATATTCCATCCGAAACTTCTACAAATGCGACAAAACTACTAAATCGCATTATTTTCCTCCAAATTTATTAATGACAACCATAATTCTCATTTTTGAATCTTACTTCCACAATTACATAAAATCTTTATTAAAATCACATAATTTCCTATAACCATTTTCAACAATTTCCCATACCAACTTGAACCATTTTTTCCTCGATTTCCATCACAAGGCTTCAACAACACCATTAATATAACAAATAAAATTTTAATCATCCCTTTCCATGCATACCATTTTTCGCCATACATATATATATGTCCATAACACAAAATTTTCATACTCCACATTCCTTTCCACATTCCACAACACCTATATATATATTTTCCAAGACAAAAGGAGTGAAATCTTACCTTTTTCTTCTTATCTTCTTCACTTGTCCAAAGTGTTAAATCGACGAAACAAGCGGTCTATCTTCCGAAACAACTATACCACGTTGTAGAGGACTCTTGAATTAGTAGGAATACCACAAGAAAATAATTTTTGGGAGAAGATTTCAAAGGCAAAAATTTTTGGGACATGGCCGAATGGCCTTTTATTTTGCTCTTCTTGTTCTTGTTTTTCTCCTTGTCTTAACTTGTCTTGAAACTTCTAAATGTTTCAAGACAATTAATGATCCCTTATATTAATTTAGCACATGGAAAATTAATTAATTTGGTGGGCTTGGACCAGGTATGGCCGGCCACCCCCTCACTTTTGGGCCTTAATTTCATTCATTTTTTTTTGGGCCTAACCCGGTTGATCCCGAGTTGGGCCTAGCCCACTGACCTTTCGACCTTAAAATGTCCATATCTCCTTGTACCGACGTCGTCTGGGAACCCATGACCTATGGTTGGAAATCTAATTCAATTATCTACAACTTCTATTTCTTGGTATTTTTCCAAATTCCAAACTTATAATACCGTTTTTGCCCCTCAAAGTCAGGTCACCCGAAAACGTTTTCTTAAAAATATTCGTTTGGAGGGCTTCCACTTTGATTTGGCCCAATGTCCTTCATGAGTTGTGTTTGACTTTACGTATGTGATTCATATAACTTGTCACATGTTCCAAAACCTTAACGCGTGGGCCCCACCTCAGCTTACAAATAATCCGACGTTCAAAAATACGGGATATAACACCAATAATCGCTACAAAACACATATGAACACAAATAGTCTTTCTTTCTACATAATGCATTAACTTCCGTTCTAACTTCACACCTTTCATCCAATGTCAACGTTTTCATATTCATTCTCTAATTCGAGGCCATTCAAATACGACTCAAAGACATTTCACATTATTCTACAAAACATACAAGATTTCCATCAAACCATAATTCATCCAAAACTTCCAATTTTTAACATAAATTTCCATAACACATTTTTGTCTTCCAACTTCATTAACAACAATCATAATTTGCATCTTAATGGCTTCATTCTTATACTTACATAAACCACTACCACGTTGCATAATTTCCTACAACAACTTAACAATGAATTTCCATGCAAACTTGGACCATTAAACCTTTCTTTTCATCGCAAACATCACAACAACACAACTAACAACTAAATGAAAATTAATTCATTTCTCCTCCATAC
Organism: Lycium ferocissimum; assembly: GCF_029784015.1. NCBI lineage: Eukaryota > Viridiplantae > Streptophyta > Magnoliopsida > Solanales > Solanaceae > Lycium > Lycium ferocissimum. The sequence continues at coordinate 82,152 of NW_026725732.1, forward strand.
TACATAGCACACGGCCAACACACTTTTCACACACACACACACACACGCCCATGCACACACAACACAATTTCCA